>NC_134687.1:400958993-401061493 GCF_050947455.1 Rhinoderma darwinii
TAGCTCGAATTCTTGCCATTGGCTGTTTGTATAACAGTCGTACCCAGGTAATAAAGTTGTTCCCAAACCCCATGCGTTTCATCACCGCCCACATATATCCCCACTCTACACTATCAAAAGCTTTAGCGGCATCTAGGGATAACACTGCTCTAGACCGAGCATCTTCAGTATCTGCCTGAATATTCAGGAACAGCCTTCTCAGATTAACTGCCGTAGATTTTGATGGCATAAATCCTGACTGGTCTGGGCCAACAATGGTGGTCACTACTTTCGTCAGCCTATTAGCAAGAATTTTTGCAAGAATTTTAACATCTGAGGTCAACAGTGAGATTGGCCGATAAGATTCAGGCATAGTCTTGTCTTTCCCGTCCTTAGGAATAACTACTATGGCAGCCTCAGACATTGACCGGGGCAGACACCCCCTCTCAAAACCATCCTGAAACACTGTCAATAACTCTGGCAGAAGCACATCACCGCAGGTTTTATACAGCTCCACTGGTATGCCATCTAGCCCTGGTGCCTTTTCATTTGCCATTGAACTCACCGCGTGTTGTATTTCCTCCAGAGTTAGTGGTGCCTCCAGCCCCTCCCTATCTTCTGCCTTCAGCGTGGCCCATGTCATACCCTCTAAATAGTCTGCCAATAGCGCTCCCGTATAGTCAACTTTAGAGCTATATAGTTCAGTATAGTAAGATTTCAACACCTTCAGCACACTTCCTGTATCTTTGGCCACCCCCCTTTCCCGTCCTGTAAGCAATGAACAAACGCACTATCTTGTGCAGGCCTAGCTATAGTGGCCAACAATCTACCTGTCATTTCCCCCTCCTCATAATATTTCTGTTGCATAAAAAGTCGTTTATTAGCCGCCTGTTCCATCACATGTTCCCTCAATAGTTTCTGGGCATTCTTCCACTGAGCAAGCGTATCTGCCGTGCAGTGTGTAACATGACTCTCTTCTGTTAGTGTTACCCTATTTGACAATTCCACACCCATTTGTTTAGTCCTATTCTTAATGGCCGTAATCTCTCGTATATATACCCCTCTAATATATGCCTTCATCGCATCCCACAAGACGTCTACAGGCACCGTGCCAGAATAAAATTCAAAATACTCCTGTAGACTCGAGGCTATTTTTCCCCCCCCTACCAATTGAATCCAGAACGGATTTAACCGCCAATGCATTCTAAGTCCTCCCTCCTGAGGACTGGTGTTGACTTTCATTAGCATTGGAGAGTGATCTGACAGCGATCGCGGCAAGTATTCCACCTCTTCAACACACACAACTCCCAGACTATTACTAAATATCAAATCCAACCTGGACAGTGATCCATATGTAGAAGAGACACAGGAATATTGCACAGTAGATGGCCATTTAGCTCGCCACACATCCGTAAACCCCACCTCCGTCATATATTTTCCAAACGATGTCATCCCGGCTTCCATTCCCCCTCCATTCCCCAGGAATTTATCATGCGCCTTATCCATTATATTGTTAAAGTCCCCCATTAGTATAGTGGGGACCATCGGCCAGCCAGCCAATTTCTCGAACACTTCCCGTATGGGGACCACAGAGTATGGGGGAGGCACATACAGTATCACTATAATACATTCCCAGTTAAAAAGTTTACAATGTACCCCTACATATCTACCTTCCCGATCACTGAATGAGTCCAGGCAACTAAACGGCAGGCTCCGATGTACCAAGAGACTAACCCCTCTTGAGTATGTGGAATGAAAGGAGTGGAAACTGTGCCTAATCCAGGTTCTATGCGCCTCATGGGCCGTGTCTTTGGTCAGGTGAGTCTCTTGCAATCCCATCACCCCAGCAGACTGTCTTTTCAATGAATCAAAAATAGCCCTGCGTTTTGTAGCCTCCCCCATACCCCTGACATTCCAGGACATAAAATTTACCCTTCCCCCCATCTAATCAAGCCTTGGATTTGACATTGAGATATACCATATAGTACAATACACTTCTGAATACGGCACGCTTTAACCTCCCACCCCCCACCCCCCCCCCCGCAACACATCCCCTTCCCCCCTGTTATATCCCTCAACTCCCCACCTTGCCATAAACTTACCCTCCTAAGAGGGCCAGGGCAGGCGAACAATTCGCCCTTATCGAGACATTTCAGCACCTTATTCACAGTGTATAAATACATGTAAAATATTCTATGCATTGTACTTCAGAAGCTCCGATCCTCCCGCCACCAGAATACAGCATATACATGTTATCTTCACATTTCAAGTAATCATATCACGGTCAACCTTCCAGTATTCCCCCCCCCCCTTCCTTCCCTATTTCTAAAATAAAAGGATTTCAACTCCTCTCCAACAATTCAGCGTTTCAACGTACACCCACATTTCTTTCTCCTCTCCCCCCATCAGCAACAGTCCCATCAGGAACCTTCAGGTGCGCACAGCAACTTCTTCCCTCTCCTGACGAAGACGATCCTCATGGCTGTCCAGCCATCTGAGCACATCCTTTGGGTTTTCAAAGAATTGGACAGTCCCCAGCGCCACCACCCGCAGCTTCGCTGGATATAACATGGAATATTGGACTCGAAGATTCCTCAGCCGTTTTTTTATATCTAGGAACTGCAGTCGTCGCTTCTGTATCTCAGCTGAGAAATCTGGATAAAAGGAGATTTTCGCCCCGTTCACACTAATATCTTGGCGTTCCCGGGCTTTCCTAAGAATCAGATCTCGGTCTTTATAATGAAGCAATTTCACCAAAACTGGCCTGGGCGGTCTTCCAGGTGGGCCAGGTCGAGTGGGAACTCTATGTGCTCTTTCCACTGCAAACAATGGCGTCAAGGATTCTTTGCCAAACACTTCTAGCAGCCATTTTTCAAAATAAGAATCTGGATGGGCCCCTTCCACTTTCTCTGGGATCCCCACAATCCTCACATTATTTCGGCGCAAACGATTCTCCAAGTCGTCCGTTTTGGACAAAAGGTAATTTACATCCACAGCCGTTGCATTCACATCTCTCCGCATGGGCAGCATTCTGTCTTCCAGCTCACTGACCCGACCCTCCACCGCCGTTGTACGTTCAGACACTTTCTGCAGGTCATGTCGTATAATAGAAATGTCCTCTTTGATCCCCCCCACCTGGCAGGTAAGCTTGGCTAGAGTAGAATTGCACTGGCTTACCGCCAAAAAAACGTCTGCCAAGGTGGGTCCAGGCACTGCCTTGTCATGTATGCCTCCTTCCGATCCGTCTGTATGGTTATCCGGCACCCCTTCTCCATTTTCCTCCTCATCCGACTCCATCTGCGTCCTCAGTGGCTCAAACCGGGACCCGGAGCCTGAACCCTCCGCCATCCTCTCCCTACTGCTCATCTGCCCTCTGATTACAGCAGGCTTCGTAGGTGTGTGCCGGGCAAAGCGCTCTAACCTCGATGCTGCCGCCCCTTTCACATCTCTGCGCTCCGTGAAGGAGCCCGCGTCGGCGCCATCTTGCTTCTTCAGCTCCTCGTCCTCTGCCGCCTTTGACTTCCGAGATCGGGTCATTATGAGTGTCGGTTTTGTTCCGAAATATCGTCCCCGGGTTCTCCACCACTTCTCCTCTCGTGTTAAATGGTTCACCGTGCAAATGAACAACTGCAGGATATAGTTTAAGGATAATGGCAGCGGGAGCTCCGGATCCTGCTTCTTCTCACATGCGCTGCTAGGCCACACCCTCCATCCTCTTCATTTCTACTTGCTCACTGTGAATCGTCGACACGGATGTAGCGGCAATTCACTGTATTGCAGCCTTCTCACAATAAAGTGAATGTGAGAAGGCTGCAATACTGTAAAGGATCTGCCAGACACAGCTTCTGTGTCGATGCCCGTGGGTAATCAGTCTGCACCTAGGTCTGATAGAGTGACTCGATCTGCTACCACTCAGGCTGGTAGGCTCAGGAGTGGGAGAACCTATCGCAGCCTGGCCAGACGGTTCTAGCTACCGCCCTCGATCTATTTATACCCTCATTTCCTGCTTGTCTTTGCCTGTGATTCATTCCTGTTTCCTAGCTCTGCTGCTCCTGCTATTATTATTGACCTCTGCTACAATTTGACCCTGGCTTTACTGACTACGCTCCTGCTCTGCGTTTGGTACCTCGTACACTCCTGGTTTGACTCGGCTCGTTCACTACTCCTGTTGCTCACGGTGTTGCCGTGGGCAACTGCCCCATTTCCCTTATCTTCTGTGCACCCTTGTCTGTTTGTCTGTCGTACACATATTGAGCGTAGGGACCGTCGCCCAGTTGTACGCTGTTGCCTGGGACGGGCCGTGCAAGTAGGCAGGGACTGAGTGGCGGGTAGATTAGGGCTCACCTGTCTGTCTCCCTACCCCGTCATTACATAATCACAGGCCCATATACCTTTTCTACCCTGGTCCCTGACACTACTATGGACCCCCTTGAGACCCTGGCTCAGCAAATGCAGGGCCTCTCCCTACAGATCCAAGCCCTGGCTCAGAGGGGCAACCAGCGTGATTCCACCCTGGTAGTGCCCCCCACCTCACCTCTTGAACCCCACCTCAAGTTGCCTGACCGTTTCTCAGGGGACTGGAAGACTTTTTTCTCCTTTCGGGAGAGTTGTAGGCTCTATTTCCGTCTAAGGCCCCACTCCTCAGGTTCTGAGAGCCAGCGAATGGGTATAATTATGTCCCGGCTCCAGGACGGGCTCCAAGAATGGGCCTTCTCCTTGGCTCCTGACACCCCTGAACTCTCCTCTGTTGATCTTTTTTTTTCTGCTCTCGGGCTCATATATGACGAGACTGACAAGACTGCCTTTGCCGAGAGTCAGCTGGTGACCTTACGTCAGGGTAAGAGACACGTTGAGGAGTACTGTTCTGACTTTAGGAAGTGGTGTGTAGCTTCTCGATGGAATGACCCTGCCTTGAGGTGCCAGTTTAGATTGGGTCTTTCGGACGCCCTGAAAGACCTGTTAGTTAGCTATCCCTCTTCAAACTCTCTAGATCAGGTTATGGCTTTAGCGGTACGTCTTGACCGACGTCTCAGGGAACGACGACTTGAACGTTTATGTGCTTTCTCCTCTGGCTCCCCCATGATGGCTCCCGAGGTTCCGTTGCTTCGTTCTTCCACGGAAAACTCGGATGAACCAATGCAACTCGGGGCCTCCGTGTCTCCCCAACAACGTAGAGAGTTCCGCAGGAAGAATGGTCTCTGCTTCTACTGTGGGGATGACAAGCATCAAGTGAAAAACTGTCCAAGGCGTAAGAATACTCCAGCCGGAAAACTTCCGCGCCTAAGTGATCATCGGGGAGGTCACTTGGGCGCACAGGTATTTCCCGTAAATATGAAACGTAATAAAATCTTGCTTCCCTTTCAGGTCTCTTTTGGTGGTAGGTCTGCTACCGGCAGTGCCTTCGTGGATTCAGGGTCGTCTGCTAATATCATGTCTGTGGAATTTGCTATGTCTCTAGCTATGCCTTTGATTGATTTGCCTAAACCTGTCCCGGTAGTGGGTATCGACTCCACTCCTCTTGCTAATGGTTATTTTACACAGCATACCCCTGTTTTTGAACTCATTGTTGGCTCCATGCATTTGGAGCAGTGCTCTGTACCGGTGATGCAGGGATTATCGTCCGATTTGGTTTTAGGCCTTCCCTGGTTGCAGATGCATAATCCCACGTTTAACTGGAATACTGGAGATCTTACAAAATGGGGTAATGAATGCATGACGTCCTGTTTTTCTGTTAATTTTATTTCTCCCCCTGAGGAGGTGAACACTCTACCTGAGTTTATTCAGGACTTCGCTGATGTTTTTTCTAAAAAGGCCTCCGAAGTGTTACCTCCTCATAGAGAATACGATTGCGCTATCGATTTGGTACCAGGAGCTAAGCTCCCTAAGGGTAGGATATTTAATCTCTCTTGTCCCGAACGTGAAGCCATGAGAGGTTATATCCAGGTTACATTCGCCCCTCTTCTTCTCCGGTAGGTGCTGGCTTCTTCTTCGTGGGGAAGAAGGATGGTGGTCTTAGGCCGTGCATCGATTATCGAAACTTGAATAAGGTCACTGTTAGGAATTAGTATCCCCTTCCTTTGATTCCTGATCTCTTCAATCAGGTTCAGGGGGCCCAATGGTTCTCTAAATTTGATCTTCGGGGGGCTTATAACCTTGTCCGCATCAAAGAGGGGGATTAGTGGAAGACTGCGTTTAACACGCCTGAAGGTCATTTCGAATACCTCGTCATGCCCTTTGGGTTGTGTAATGCTCCCGCGGTCTTCCAGAATTTCATAAATTAGATTTTAAGAGACTACCTCACTCCTAGTGAATTCCGCATGGACCCTGCCAAGGTTCAGGCTGTGGCTGAATGGGTCCAACCTGCCTCCCTGAAGGCGTTACAGTGCTTCCTGGGGTTTGCTAATTACAGGAGATTTATTGCTAACTTCTCGGTCATCGCTAAGCCTCTTACGGATCTTACTCGCAAAGGTGCTGATCACCTCCACTGGCCTCCGGAGGCGGTCCAGGCTTTAGAGGTCCTTAAGAAGTGCTTTATCTCGGCCCCAGTGCTGATTCAGCCTAACCAAATGGAGCCATTCATCGTGGAGGTTGACGCCTCCGAGGTGGGAGTGGGTGCTGTCTTGTCCCAGGGTACCAGGTCCCTCACCCATCTCCGTCCCTGTGCCTACTTCTCCATGAAGTTCTCGCCCACTGAGAGTAATTATGACATTGGCAACCGCGAACTCTTAGCCATTAAATGGGAATTTGAAGAGTGGCGCCACTTCCTGGAGGGGGCTAGGCACCAGGTAACGGTCCTTACCGACCACAAGAATCTGGTTTTCCTAGAATCTGCCCGGAGGCTAAACCCGAGACAAGCTCGATGGGCGTTGTTTTTTACTAGATTCAACTTTTTGGTTACCTATAGGGCTGGATCTAAAAATATTAAATCTGATGCACTGTCGCGTAGCTTCATGGCCAGCCCTCCTTCGGAGGAAGATCCTGCTTGTGTTTTGCCCCCAGGTATAATCATTTCCTCTGTTGATTCTGACTTAGTCTCCGAAATTGCGGCTGATCAAGGTTAAAAAATTAAGCCATCATAGGACTATATCGACGGAAAAATTAAAAAGTCTACCTATCACGCTTGTGTGAATGTAGCCTTAAAGAAAAACTGCCATATCATTCTTATAATTTAAGCCGGTAGGTCCCATTGCATTAGCTCGGATTATCCAACCGGCTTCTGATCATTATGATAAATGAAAATAAGAGGAAAATTAAATGAAGAGTATTTTATTTTTCAGCGCAGGGTTGTAAATGAGAGAAGTGATATAATTCGTTGCTATGCTAAATCATCCCTGCTACATGTGCAAACCATCTGTATAAAAAGTTGTAGAACAGGACTCATATAGCCAACAGTCATGCACATCTGGTCACTAGCAGTATCAATCCCAGCCTGCTGACAATACAATTGCCACACATGTTAATGCATTATGTAAATATTGCTTCCCTCATGTTGGGATGCCTTATGGATATTGATATTGAGATTAAGTTAGCAATTTCTGTTGTATTTAACGTAAAAAAAACGTAATTTTTTTTTTTTACATTTTTTTGTGTAGGGTGACTATAATAAGTGCACCCCACATGCTCAACTGTCCTATTCTATAACTTTTCTTATTGGCATAAACTAAAATGATGTATTCACTTCCCTGGCTGGCTATGATCAGGACATCCCCATTTGCTAATAGACCTCCCTTGGTGATTAATGGATCGCTGCGGGTGCCCTGCTGGAACCGCCAATGTTATAACCAAGGGAATATAGTATTACATGGAGTCCATTCAATTCAATGGGCAACCATTTAACATGTGGTCACTTCTCCAGACCGCATGAGCTGGAGAGACCACTCTATAATGTCCATAAGCTCCCAAAGGACATAAATGCAGGAGGTGACCTGATGGGACAACCCCTTTACTACATTATACCACCAGCCCTATTTTTCTTAACCACATCCATTTTTACCTGTGCCACTACAAACCCACACATTCAGTAACTTTACATTGTCTACCCCGTAACTGGTCATACAGTTTCGCAACATTGAGTAGGTTCTATATATTTTGCAATACTGTGTACGTTATATTTGTGTGTGCATAAATGAAGGCTGGGTGTCTGGTTTGATTAGAGTTATGTGTAAAACGCTTAAGTGTCTTATGAACTTTACAACAAAGCAGTCTAACCTATTGTATGACTTCCCTTATATGCTCGAGGGCTCTATGTGCTGCTGGACTGGATCTGTGCACACGGCATGGCCATGTGTATGAGCCCTTAGGCCACTTTCACACTACAGTATTTACGTTGGTATTTTGCATCAGTATTTGTACGCTACAACCTGCAGTGGAACATCAATAGAGAAAAAGTTTCATGGAAAAATGTGTAGTCCCTCCATGTTTGGAACCCTCCTGGTTTTGACTTCCAAATACTGATGCAAAATAATTACCTAAATACTGCCGTGTGAAAGAGGCCTTGGATTGTAAACTCTCACAAATTTTATTTTAATTTGTAATTAGGAGTAAAGCCAGGATCAGACATTGTGAAAGTGATTAAAATAATGTTTGAATGATTTCATTTTGTGCAGCGGCCATCTTGACTGGAGTTTCCATCTTGGTTCTTTTGTAATGAATAAGAAAGTCTTTACTCCTTTAAGACAGGTTTTCAATGTTTCTAAGTTGTGCGTTCTTTGACCTTGGTTCCCATACGAGGCTTGGAGAGAAGGAACATGAAGTGAGATAGGAGAGGGAGACATGCTCACATATATATGCGAGTATGTTTCCCCCATCTTAATAGAACAATTTATTGTATGTTTGCCAAGAGGGATAGGCCACCTGCAGACCTGATGTGTGAAGAATTATAATGATGCATTTGGAATGTATCGTGTGTCTGTAATTGGCTGAATTTGAAATATTGTCACATTGCCTCTGATTGGTTAACCTCAAGCTACACCCCTTTTGAATGATATTATTGTAATTGAGATTGGCAATAAACGGGAGAGAAGGATTTTGAGCATACAAGCATGGGCTCTTGTGTCATCTTTTCTCTCAGAGATATATATATATATCAATCACCTATGATTTGAAACTGGATAAATCACTAGAGGGCAGATATCGGTTGACATACCCGATACAAATTTCAGTCTAATATATTTTGGCCCATGATTTCGTTAACACACATGTAGTTTTGATACTGTTTTTGTGTCAGTTTTTGGCCCAGTTTTTTTTCCAACAAAGCCAGAAGTGGAACCAAAGGGAAAAAAAAGAGTATAAAGACAAGACTGATGCATCGCCTTTCATTTGTTCGTACTTCTGCTAAAGAAACTGAGGCAAAATCTGCCACAAAAACTGCATCAAAAATGCGTGTGTGATCCTGGCCTAATACTGCTACCTCCCTGAATTGTAATGCCCTAATATGTTTTTTGCATAGCTTTCTTTTTACCCTTGTGTGGATTCATACTCACTTAAGCAAAAATATTTCATAAAACAAAACAGTGGCAATTTACAGCTTAATGTCAAGTGCACACGCATGTGGTGGAGGATTTGCAGGAACAAATGGTCAGAAACCACAGTAAAGTTTAGCACGTGCACGTTCATAGCAGCACATTAAACACATCTACAGCTTGTACTCTGGGGAAGCTCAGCCCATTGTTCACAGAGATGAATACCTCGAACAGCAACAGCTGGAGCATTGAATGAGGCACAAGATCTGCCAGGGTGTCCTGAACAATAGGACCCAACGCACATCATCTTTGAAGTCAAATTTCAAGTTTATGTACAATGTATTTTTTGTTTTAGAAGGGATGTGATTCAAATGGTAAGTCACTAGCTGTATCTTCTATTTCACAAGAAGCACAGAAGCCACGTTGGCTTTGCAATTACATTTGACGTCTTTATCTTCCCTACCTCCCCCACAAAGCATTTATCAGAAGCCATACCTCCTACTGCCCTCCTCAGCACTGCCTGACAAAGCTCTGAACCACTTTCCTGGTATTAGACTAGATCTCAGTGCACAATGCATTTCCTAGCAAACAAAAACTTCAGTTTAAACTTTAGTCATTTTACAGACTCTCTTAGGCTCCATGCACACGACAGTATTTTTCATCAGTAATTACAGACCCATTAATTTCTATTGGCCACGGACACCTTTCAGCATTTTTACTGATGGGTGCCCGTGCTGAAAAAAATAAAGAACCTGTCCTATTCTTGTCCGTAATTACGGCAAGGACTCTCCTACAGAATTCTTTGGGAGCTTCTGTAAATACGCATGTATATACAATGTGCATCCGTATACCATCCGTATTTATGGAAGCATTGCTATGCAACATGCTGATGGTATCATTTGCACCCTCCCTATTTTTTTTTATTTTTATGGATCTGTATATACGGATGGAATACAGATGCAATACAGACCGTATTTACGGACACCTTTCCGTATATACGGGTGAAATAGGGATGTCTACGAATCCGTA
This sequence comes from Rhinoderma darwinii, assembly GCF_050947455.1. Lineage (NCBI taxonomy): Eukaryota > Metazoa > Chordata > Amphibia > Anura > Rhinodermatidae > Rhinoderma > Rhinoderma darwinii. The sequence continues at coordinate 400,969,463 of NC_134687.1, forward strand.
TTTACGGACAGTTTTCGGGATAGATGAAAATACGGTCGTGTGCATGGGGCCTTAGTTTGACAATGCTGCTTTTATCTAAAGATAAGTAACATTGCAATAAAATAAACCTGCAAACACAATGAAAAGATGTAATATTCTGTCTGTGGGATTGCTTGTTTTAAGTACAAATAGGCAGACTGGGGCCCCATGCATACGTATGTGCTTTTGCGGCCACAATTCCCCCGAAAATCTACAGGAGAATTGCGGCCCCATTCATTCCTATGGGACCATGCACACGGTCTGTGCATGGCCACGGAGCCCGGACCGCAGAAAGAACGGGCAAGCCTTATTATGGCCGTGTTCTGCTCATTGAAAATAATGGCCGCGGCCATGTGCACAGCCCGCGATTTGCAGCCGGCTCGCGGCTGACGCTCCGTGGCCGGCTGACCCGAAAATCACGGCCGTGCACATGGCTACGGTCGTGTGGATGAGGCCATAGTAAAGAATGGTTGTGGAGCGCAGCTATCAACCAGAATTGTTTTATTTTACATATAACAAACTTTACTGTGAACAGGCTGCAACTTCTTTCCACATTGCAACTTTACGTACACAGTCCTGGGATCTAATAGTTTTGCATGATCCTGACCAATAGTCTCACACAATTTTGTAGCTACATATACCAAGTATTGTGGGTTGCAATATGGTTTATGGGCATATTCTGTCCCAGTGCTACAATTTTATGTCCCACCCATTGTATCACTTTTTGACTGCAATACAGAAGGCTGCACATCAAGGCTTATAGACTAAAATGGTATGCGGCCAATGCGAAATTTCATGCAGGTCATTGGGAAGTAAAGATACAGGGCCAGACTGGAAAATAATCATAAGCTTATTGTAACCTTAACTTAATGGCTGCAGAAGGGGGTCATGGTGAAGTGAGGGCCCATTCCAAGTTTTGCTTTGTCACCCAATGGTTACTAGTTAAAGACGCAGACATACCATATGTAGACCCTGTTCAGCTGCACAGGGGCCCTGACGGCAAACTGCTACACTAAAAGAAAAATAATATCTCTACTGTCTATTAGATTGCACATAATGGACCTTGGTAATCATTTTCATCCATGGCTCACAACTACTAGTGGATTGGCAGATCAGTGATTCATTTTCTGGAGAGCTCTATGACTAGCACTCCCTAGTCATCAAAGTAGCAGCTGCAAGGCAAGGGGCCCATATATTGTTCTTGCACATCTGCCATTTGTGTCTACCTCTCACTTGTTAGGTCTCTGGATGCCATGATATACTGATGTGATGCACATGTCACCAAGTAGCCCTTGCCGAAATTTGTGGATTGTTCTATTGTTTGCCAAGTGCAGTCTTGTAGAACAGCATAGTTACTTTTGATGTACAATGATAATAGAATATACTGAACAGGTTACTAAATAGCATCTTGTTGTGCCACCATGTAGACCTATATTTATTTAATAGCCAAATTTACTGCAGACCATATTTCATTTTGATATCTAAAGAGATTGTTCATCCATATTGTACACCAGAAACATATAGCCTAGAACAAAAAACATCTGGCATTATAAGCTCATCAACATGACTGGGCTGTAAATCTACAGGGTTTTACACTGTTTCGGAAAGACAGGGCAAATAGGAAAGGTGGTGGTGTATGTCTGTATGTGAGAAGCGATATGAAGGTGAGTGTAAATGAGACATTAGAGGGTGAAGACTGTGAGGAGGTTGAAACCTTGTGGGTGGAATTACAAAGGGAAGTAAACACTGAAAAAATTACTTTTGGTGTAATCTATAGACCCCCAATATAACTGAAGAGATAGAAGGTCAAATATATAAACAAATGGAGCGGGCTGCACAGGCGGGTACTGTTGTGATAATGGGAGATTTTAATTATCGGGATATTAATTGGTGTCATGGTTCGGCTTCAACTGCAAAGGGGAGACATTTCCTCAACCTGTTGCAGGAAAATTTTATGTGCCAGTTTGTGGAAGACCCGACTAGAGGTGAAGCTCTGTTGGATCTGGTCATTTCTAATAATGCAGAGCTTGTTGGGAATGTCAATGTTCGTGAAAACCTTGGTAACAGTGATCATAATATAGTTATATTTTACCTATACTGTAAAAAACAAACGCAGGCTGGGAGGGCAAAAACATTTAATTTTAAGAAAGCCAATTTCCCCAGGATGAGGGCGGCAATTCAGGATATAGACTGGGAAGAACTAATGTCAAATAATGGGACAAATGATAAATGGGAGATTTTCAAATCTACTTTGAGTTATTATAGTGCAAAATGTATTCCTACAGGTAACAAGTATAAACGACTAAAATTAAACCCCACATGGCTTACACCTTCTGTGAAAGGGGCAATACATAACAAAAAAAGGGCATTTAAAAAATACAAATCTGAGGGTACATCTGCAGCCTTTGTAAAATATAAAGAGCTTAATAAAATCTGTAAAAATGTAATAAAATCAGCAAAAATACAAAATGAAAGGCAGGTGGCCAAGGATAGTAAAACAAATCCTAAAAAATTCTTCAAGCATATAAATGCAAAAAAGCCCAGGTCTGAACATGTAGGACCCTTAGATAGTGGTAATGGGGAGTTGGTCACAGGGGATCAAGAGAAGGCAGAGTTACTAAATGGGTTCTTCCGCTCTGTATATACAACAGAAGAAGGAGCAGCTGATGTAGCCGCTGCCGGTGCTGTTAATATATCAGTTGATATACTGAATTGGATGAATGTAGAGATGGTCCAAGCTAAATTAAATAAAATAAATGTACACAAGGCCCCGGGACCAGATGGGTTACACCCTAGAGTTCTTAAAGAGCTTAGTTCAGTTATTTCTGTCCCCCTCTTCATAATATTTAGAGAGTCTCTCATGAGTGGTATAGTGCCAAGGGACTGGCGCAGGGCAAATGTGGTGCCTATTTTCAAAAAGGGCTCTAGGTCTTCGCCGGGTAATTATAGACCAGTAAGCTTAACATCAATTGTGGGGAAAATGTTTGAGGGGCTATTGAGGGACTATATACAGAATTATGTGACAATAAATAGTATTATAAGTGACAGCCAGCATGGTTTTACAAAGGACAGAAGCTGTCAAACCAACCTGATTTGTTTTTATGAAGAGGTAAGCAGAAGCCTAGACAGAGGGGCCGCTGTGGATATAGTGTTTTTGGACTTTGCAAAGGCATTTGACACTGTCCCTCATAGACATCTAATGGGTAAATTAAGGACTATAGGTTTAGAAAATATAGTTTGTAATTGGATTGAGAATTGGCTCAAGTACCGTATCCAGAGAGTTGTGGTCAATGATTCCTACTCTGAATGGTCCCCAGTTATAAGTGGTGTACCCCAGGGTTCAGTGCTGGGACCACTATTATTCAACTTATTTATTAATGATATAGAGGATGGGATTAATAGCACTATTTCTATTTTTGCAGATGACACCAAGCTATGCAATATAGTTCAGACTATGGAAGATGTTTGTGAATTTCAGGCAGATTTAAACAAACTAAGTGTTTGGGCGTCCACTTGGCAAATGAAGTTTAATGTAGATAAATGTAAAGTTATGCATCTGGGTAAGAAAAACCTGCAAGCATCATATGTCCTAGGGGGAGCTACACTGGGGGAGTCAATTGTTGAGAAGGATCTGGGTGTACTTGTAAATCATAAACTAAATTTCAGCATGCAGTGTCAATCAGCTGCTTCAAAGGCCAGCAAAATATTGTCGTGTATCAAAAGAGGCATGGACTCGCGGGACAGGGATGTAATATTACCACTTTACAAAGCATTAGTGAGGCCTCATCTAGAATATGCAGTCCAGTTCTGGGCTCCAGTTCATAGAAAGGATGCCCTGGAGTTGGAAAAAATACAAAGAAGAGCAACGAAGCTAATAAGGGGCATGGAGAATCTAAGTTATGAGGAAAGATTAAAAGAACTAAACCTATTTAGCCTTGAGAAAAGACGACTAAGGGGGGACATGATTAACTTATATAAATATATGAATGGCGCATACAAAAAATATGGTGAAATCCTGTTCCATGTAAAACCCCCTCAAAAAACAAGGGGGCACTCCCTCCGTCTGGAGAAAAAAAGGTTCAACCTGCAGAGGCGACAAGCCTTCTTTACTGTGAGAACTCTTAAGATAAAAAGGGGGATAAAAAAGAGAAAAAAACGGCGCTCCTCTAAGGTGATATCGTTCTGGTATTTGTAAGATAATGAGTAACTTAATGAATGGAGCTCACCTTGGTGAGTTGTGCAATGTCGCCAGCACAACTTGACTTTGTAGCTTGTACACGCTTGATCACACTGTGCTTGCCTCTGGAGCCATAACCGCATGGGGTGAATTCGTATCAGGAACTCCTCTCCTTGCGGTTTTGAAGTAATGCAGATTAAGAAGAAAAAGCTGCTCCTCTGAACGGGCGCTCAGGTGTGGATTGTACTGATATCTTCACAAAATCGTCAGGGTGTATTTTCAACGATTTTATTATTAAAAAGGAATATAAAATTCGATTGCTGCAACGCGTTTCAACCACGCACTGTGGTTGAAACGCGTTGCAGCAATCGAATTTTATATTCCTTTTTAATAATAAAATCGTTGAAAATACACCCTGACGATTTTGTGAAGATATCAGTACAATCCACACCTGAGCGCCCGTTCAGAGGAGCAGCTTTTTCTTCCTAATCTGCATTACTGTGAGAACTGTGAATCTATGGAATAGCCTACCACAGGAGCTGGTCGCAGCAGGAACAGTAGATGGCTTTAAAAAAGGCTTAGATAATTTCCTAGAACAAAAAAATATTAACTGCTATGTGTAGAAATTTTTTACTTCCCCTTTCCCATCCCACTTCCCCTTTCCCATCCCTTGGTTGAACTTGATGGACATGTGTCTTTTTTCAACCGTACAAACTATGTAACTATGTAACTATGTAACTATGTAACATTCAGAAGCCAATTTTCAATTCTTTCTTATTTATTTCCTGTTGCCTATATAGTGCCAACATATTCCACATGGTGTTCCTGTGGCTCCACGTGGTGCCTCCATACAGCACAGTATTATAGAGATGTTCTTCTCTAGTAGCAATGCTATGACTAATATATATTGGGGCAGATTTTTTAAAGTGATTACATCTAGACCTTGTTATAAATTGCACCAAATTTTGGCGCATTTCTGGCGCCAAATGTCGCATTAAGTTATAGACATATTAATGAAGTAATTGCACCAAAAAGAACAGATATTTATTCAAAAGTGTCTCAAAAAAAGAGACGTGGCTTAGTGAATAGGGGGTGTAACTTCAAATGTGCCGACGTGGGCCAAAATTGCACGGAACGTAAATTAAACCAGCCAAGAGGTGGTATAAGAAAGAGAAAAGTGTCTAGCATGTCTAGGAAGATGCGCCAAATTTTTATACAATGTGCTCCACTGTGATATGCTAGTCACCATGCTGCACTTTAAATAGATTCATCTAATAAATGCACACAGCATGGATAAGGGTTTCCAAAACCTCTTCACTTTGATATCTTCTTCATACTTTAACGTCAAGCTTACCTGAACCATTTTGGTGTCCCAAGAAGCCAAATTTGTAGATCTCTGGTTTACAGTATATTATTTTAGATACAGGGATGTGCCAGGGCTATAATGTCTGTCGATGTAGTTAGCAGCAGAGCTTTATCATTTGCACAATATTTTATGTTCCCTTTATTCAGGCCAGGACTAAACAAGTACTCTGTTTCAGTATAATTAACCAGTAGTTATCAAATATTAATTGTGTGTCCAGGGGGATTGCTAGGATCTCAAAATATCAGTGGCAGAAACACCAAGGCATAGGTCCTTCACCCCCAAAAAAATAAAGGAAACAAATTTATATATAACAAAGACAATTTTTATAAAGCGTTAGAATTATTTTCATTTAAAAAAACATGCAAACTTAAAAGATTTAAAAACAAGGCCATATAGACATAGACAATCTATCTAAACTTCAAAGGTCAATACATATATACAGTACATACCCTAGTTCCCACCAACAAATAATATAATATATACAGAACATGAAAACAAAACTTTTTTGTTTTCCTTTTTCCTTTCTTCACATGCACCTATATACGGAGTCCCTACTTCCTACCTATTCCCAAACCTACTAAACTTTATCCTAAATATATTTAAAAAGCGAATGGCCACTTTATCAGGGACACCTTCCCTTTCACGATTGGAGCTTGGAGCTTCCCATTCTGCACAAACGGAGTCACTGCGCTGTGATTAATTGTAATTTATAAATCTAAGCACATTGGAACAGGTTGAGGCTTGTTTAAATGTACATAACAGGTTGAGTAACCTTCTAAATACATTGCATTACTTACAGTACACTGATCCTACAGTTATGACTTGTATTGTATCCCAGAGCTGTATTCAGTGTTCTGCCATTTGTCATTGGAAACAGTCAACAAATTTATTATCAGCCACACTCCTAACAACTTAACTAAGCTTCTATAATGAGTTGAAGTGTAGTTTTTCTTCAATTCTTCCCAGAATGCAAATCACCAGAACAAAGTATGTGCAGACATTAAACCAGCAAAAAATACTAGGAGATTTCAGCTCTGAAGCCTGCAGAAATCCATACAGGATAAGTAATACAATGTATTTACAAAATGACTCAACTTTTTATGCTGGTAAATTCTACATCTGAACTGTTGGGGGGACCATACATAATATATTTTCAAACATGTTCACAAAATAATAATATTAAAAGAAAGGGCATTTTCTGGAACTCGTACTGTAGATGTGAATTCTAGGAACAAGATTTTACTACATTCCTGTAACATTTTAAACCATCCCGTAGAACTGCTCTGATTTTCAGAAATGAAGTCACAATTTGCCGAGCTTCAGATCTTGACTTAAACAATGTGTGCGGATATAATTGCATATGACTCAGGTTTCTGCTGCACAGTAGCATCGATTCCCAGCAGAACCAATTGCATTTACAATCACTTTCAGCAGATGCTACAAGAAAAGCAGGGAAGAGAAAGAGCTCATTTCATGTTTTATTCAGCTGCTTGATCATTTTCGGCCTGGGTGATATCTTCCTGCAAGATTTCCATTGTGCACTATTTTTACAGAACCTCACATGATTTTCTAGCCCGGAGAACACAACATTCTGTTTTCCTGAAAGTGAAATGAGATGTGCAGTATCCTTGCTAGCACCGCGTTTCACCTATCACCTAATGTGCAGCCTCATCTTATCTTATGATGAAGGGACAGCCAGTCTCTCTGCTGAAAGCCTCTGTGAACATTCAGTCTTAACCTCAATTGTTGATGATTCAAACCATTATTTTTATATACAGATATTGTACAAGATCAGAAAAACAGCGCCCCACCTGTCTATGGGCTGTGTCTGGTATTGTAGCTCAGCTCCATTAAAGTTAAAGGGTAACTAAATTTTCTACAAACTTCTGACATGTCATAGTGAAATGTCAGAAGTTTTGATTGGTGGGGGTCTGAGCACTGAGACCCCCACCAATCGCTAAAACGAAGCTCGTGTGAGCTTTCAGCCGCTTAGTTTCTTTTCAGCTTTTTTCGGAAAGCAGATGAATCGGAGTACGGGCTCATAGACTTTCTATTGAGCCCGTACTCTGATACATTGATTTCCGGAAAAAGCCAATCAGAATGAAGCAGTTGAGCGCTCACACGAGCACTTCTGCTGCTTAATTTTAGCGATTGTGGGGGTTTCAATGTTCGGAACCCCACCAATCAAAACTTCTGACATGTCACTATGACATGTCAGAAGTTTGTTGAACATTTAGTTACCCTTTAATCGGGCTGAGATAAGATACCACCCGCAACCTATGGACTGGTAGAGCGTTGTTTTTGAAAGAAAGCAGTCATGTTTTTTTTTTATTTTATACAACCCCTGTAGGCCTCCTTCACACACAGAATTTTTCTGCCAACTTAAACTGCATCAAACAGCGACCTCGTTTAGATGGGTCCCTACTCTATTGGTTGCAGCACCGCATGGCAGTGCCCGACACCACAATACCGCACCCGCAGAGGGAGCAACCCAGAGGCCCAGAAGCACCCCTGCTACCAGGCCAAGCTACCTTGGCTCTGGGCCATGTCCCCCCACAAGTGCAGCACCACAGCAACGGACACCACCACACGGCACCACAACAAGTGAGAAGATGGAATGAACTCACCTTTAGATGCGACAACAGTGGCCAACTGAGAGCACAAGAGCAGAAACACTTATGAGGTCATTCCTTAATTAAAATTAGCTGAGTTAAGAGCATGAAGTGCTGGTACTAGAAAGCGCAGAAAAACGCTGTGTGTGAATCCAGCCTTAACCACTTTCAGATAAAGAGCTGAGCTTATCTGTATAATTTACATGGAATTTTGATTTTTTTATTCTTAGGTGTTAATGATGAGTAAATTCTTTCATTCAGTCAGGTCTTCAGCGGGACTTGTTAAAATGCTTCTTTAGAATCCGCTCTGACTGCCTAAGTATACATGTGGCAAATAATTTGCTTGTACTTTACGATTATTGTATATTTGCTGTAATGGAATTTTGCAGACCATGTATGTCCGTATAAGCCATGGTGGGCTTTTATGAATAGATAGCAGCCAATAAGAACAAGCAGAGTCGGAGTGTAAAACATGCGAGACAAACAGAACAGTAGCCTGAGCCTACTTGTTGTCATCACATAGCCTTGAGGCCCATAGGTAGTGTAGGCCTGGGGCAATTAAAAATGTTGCCCCTACCCAGCCCTGGAGTTATGTAGTTTCTAGCATGGGCATACAGGGTAAAGGACACAGGCTGCATTTTAGACGTAACAGGGAAGAAGCCATTGTAAATGACTGCATCTACTAAAGCAGTGCCTAAGTGATATTACTTCAGGTCAGGAATTTGTAAAGATGTCATGCACATGGGTCATGGCAAGCATACACTGGTCCCAGGTAAGATTAGTGTGCAATGTCCATGCTGCAGATTGGGTCCTTGCTGCAGTACGACAGCCTCTGTGTTGAGTGAGTAAGATCAAAGGTATACTAGAAAGAAAGAATAAAAGTTACAGCGCTTCATGGGATAGTATCTTGGTCACCGTGTGGAATTAGTTCTACTGTATCTCTATGATTAGACCTACCTTTTTTGGTTGTGCGGAAAAGGCACAATAGTCTTGTAATTTTAACCTCTTAGCGACATATGACCAGGACCGGCTGTAGGGGTGTGTGACCTGTACCATTGCACAGGGTGCATAACTCCAACAGGTGTAAGGGGGCACAGCGCTGGCTCCCTTCCCCTGCTTGTGTTTCAGTAACGCCCGGGCCCGGTGACTCAGCAGCTGCCTTTGTGCCCGGGCGCTTCTTAGTGGCGTCGCTACCGCTGTAGCAGCCATAGCGGCTGCTAGTGGCAACACTGGGCATAAGGGCGCCGCAGTGGCTTCTACAGCGGTAGCGACGCCACATTCAATAGTATCTTAGGACACAGATACTATTAAACAGTATAGCAGAGCAGGGAGGGATCTCCCTGTTCTGCTATCTAGTAGCGCCACTGTAGCTCCCTGAAGGAGTGGAATCCCCCTGTGGCCGGGGATTCTGCTCCTGGACGGAGCACTTGATCTCTGTCCATATATGGACAGTGACATCAAGGGCAAATCCTGAAGCGTAATCCCTGTCCACAGCGTTGTTGGCGCGGCTTAAAGTAGGGAGGAAAAAATGAAAATGAAAACATGAAAAATGGCTGCGGTAAGAGGTTAAAGAAATCAGAGATTTTTGGGGTTCGTAGTCCACAAAATTGCGGCCATCGGCAAGCGCCGGTTACGATTTTACAGATTAGAAAAGGGATCACATGACCACGGGCGAGCTCCCATAAAATACCTTGCAGGCAGCCTTCCCAAAATACACTGCGGTTATTTACCCATACCCATGTTACTGTCACTTTGATATTACTAATGCTGGCTTTAAAGAGTTTGAAAGGGGTTAATACAGTCCTAGAAGACATCAAATAGGTCAGACATAATATTTCAGGGCAATCTTATTTATTTGGACCTTACTGAATCGGATGGCAAATTCGATCGAATCAGACTCGAAACAAATTTGCTTCTCTATTATGTACCCAAAATGGTGCTATTAAAATACAATTTGTAAGAGGGTCAATTCCTAGTGTGTGTAGCACAGCTTGGCGGTTACAGAATATGGTACCGTATACAGGTGGCGGTTACAGTCACAAGTAGGAACAGAGCTTGGCGGTTACAGTCACAATTGGGCATAGAGCTTGGCGGTTGCAGTCTCTTAATGGAAACAGAGCAACTCAGCGGTACACAGGGTCTACTTGGCCTTCTTCTGGCTGAGTATGTGGTCAGTTTCTCTCTGGCAGGGATCCTCAGCCTCCACCTGCCTCGGAGCTCTCTTTCTCTAAGAAGTGGTCCATCACTACTTGCAGCAGACACAGGGCCAACAAGTCACCAGGCCCAAATCTCTCACAGAAGCCGGCCCAGATCAAGGTAACTAGTGTGCACGACATACTGCCCAGCAGAATTCCCCAGGGTTGGCCTCATCAGCGACATACGCTGGCACAACCCAACTCCTCTTCACAGATCTTCCTACGCTCTCAGCTACACTACCAGTCTGGTTCAGAAACGCACTAATTCCGACGCATGCCGCAGCACCTCCTTAATTAGAAGCGCTCTACCTACGGCCCCCACCCTAGGCATCCGCGCCCATGACCAGAGACCATCAACATCTCCCATGTGCCCACCCTGTATATCAAATAAATATGGCTTCATTATTAAGACAACATTTCAAACATATTTACAGAAACACCGTGTACAGCAATAAGGACACAGTTCAAGTGCACTTTTGCGAAGCACCTCCTTAGAAACTTATTCCACGGAAAACAAGCCCTTATGCAGATTATGGTTTTTGGAATGCGGAGCTAAAAAAAACAAAACAAAAACAAAGAAATCGCTGCGTCTTTAAGCCGAAAACTAGGCCTCTTCCTTAGGGCTTATTCAGACGAACGGGATATACATCCGTGCAACGCTCGTGATTTTCACGCGCGACGCACAGACCTATATTAGTCTATGGGGCCGTGCAGACAGTTCCGTGATTTTTACGCAGCGTGAGTCCGCTGCGTAAAACTCACGACATGTCCATTCTTTGTGCGTATTCCACGCATCACGCACACATTGAAGTCAATGGGTGCGTGAAAATCACACTCACCACACGGAAGCACTTCCGTGGGACGCGTCTGATTCGCGCAACAGTAGTGAAAAGGATGAATGAAAACAGAAAAGCACCACGTTCTTTTCTATTTACAAACATCCAAACGGAGTGTCATAATGATGGCGGCTGCGCGAAAATCACGCAGCCACGCACAATATGGTGATGAGCTGTTAAGTGCCTTTTGCGCACGCAAAACGGTGCATTTTTTGCATGCGCAAAACGCACACGCTCGTGTGAATCCAGCCTTAGGGGGGATTCAGACGAGCGCGATTTGCGCGCGTGCAGGCCGCGTATTTTCTGCGCATCACGCACAGCACTATAGAAGTCAATGAGGCAGTTCAAACAGTGCGTGATTCTTGCGCAGCGTTTGTTCGCTGCCTACTATACGCGACCGGTTCAAAAACTCTGCGTATTTCACGCATCACGCACCCATTGAAGTCAATGGGTGCGTGAAAATCACGCGCACCACACGGAAGCACTTCCATGGGACGAGCGTGATTCGCGCAACAGCAGTGAAAAGGATGAATGAAAACCGAAAAGCACCACGTGCTTTTCTGTTTCCGAACATCCAAACGGAGTGTCTTTGCGATGAGCGAAGCCGGACAAGCGTACCGAACTTCACCGGGTTCGGCCAAACTCGTTTTGGCCGATCCCGGCAAAAAAATTATCGGTACGCGACGTCAGGAGATAGTCACTGTCCATGGTGCTGAAAGAGTTAAACTGTTTCAGCACCATGGACAGTGACTTGCGATCCCAAAATACATTAACCTGTAAAAAAAAACCGAAGTTCTAACTTACCGATTACTCCTGTCTCCTTCCTGCAGTCCGACCTCCCGGGATGACACTTCAGTTCAAGTGACAGCTCCAGCCAATCACAGGCCAAGCACAGGCTGCAGCCAATCACAGGCTGCAGCGGTCACTTGGACTGCTGCGTCATCCAGGGAGGTGGGGCCCGATGTCAAGAGAGGCGCGTCACCAAGGACGCGTCACCAAGGACGCGTCACCAAGGCAACGGCCGGGAAGTTCTCGGTAAGTAGGAACTTTATCTTTTTTTTTTACAGGTTTTTCGCTGTTGTGTTCGGCATTCACTGTCGAGGGTGCTGAAAGATTTAGCTCTTTCAGCACCTTGGACAGTGACGGGCGTCGACAAGCCTCATCTCTATGATGCCGGCTGCGCGAAAATCACGCAGCCGCGCATCAGACACGCATGACACACGCAGCTGTCAAATGGTTTTTGCGCTCGCAAAACGCTGCGTTGTTTGCGCGCGCAAAAACGCAACGTTCGTGTGAATCTCCCCTTAGGGTGATATTAGGTTTTTTAATATGCCTTGAAAATGCACAAAAAACACATGTCCAAAAGGACATTATTTAATAAAACACCATAAAAAAGCTTGCAACTATAAAACTTTGTTTATTTCCTCTTAGCTAGTACTACTTATTGATTTGAACAATTGAGTGACAGCTGCCGTCCTCAAGATTGTATGCAATTCAATATATGTAATTGGACTGCAGCTGTAGCTCAATAGTTCAAATCAATCAGTAGTACTACAAAAAGTGTAGCCCTGGCCGTACTGATATTTTTACTACTTGTTGTAGTAGAGTGGAATAACAAAAGATGTAGCACAGATACAGTAGCAACCCTATGTGACTCTATACTGCATGGAGTCAGCTCTACTGTCTCAGCTGTAATCTGGTTTTAAATTTACTAGTCATAGACTTACAGCTAAGACACTGTCAGCTGCAAGTAAAGTAAAGCTTTGTTTTTTTGCAGTAATTTTTATTTTTATTTGCAACTTATTCAATCTAATTGAATAGCTGATGACATGTTCATATCATTACATTTGAATGCAAGTTTAGGGCTAGATTCACACGACAGCTGTTTTTTAACGGCCGTTTTCAGAACAAAGTGGTTCTATTTCTGTATTCACACGGCTGTTTTTCTAACGGCCCGTTTTTCAGGAATCAATCCTTGTGACTGTCGTTAAAAACTAATCCTGGCCAAGAGGACTCCCAAGGCACAGCGCTACTTTAAGGGTATGTGCACACAACCTCTTTTCAGACGTAATGGAGGTGTTTTACGCCTCAAATTACGCCTGAAAAGATGGCTCCAATACGTCGGCAAACATCTGCCCATTGCTTGCAATGGGTCTTACGATGTTCTGTGCAGACGAGCTGTCATTTTACGCGTCGCTGTCAAAATACGGCGCGTAAAATGACGGCTCGTCAAAAGAAGTGCAGGACTCTTCTTGGGATGTTTTTGGAGCCGTTTTCTCATAGACTCTATTGAAAACAGCTCCAAAAACGGCTGTAAAAAAACGCTGCAAAAACACAGCGGAAAAACGCTGCGAAAAACACAGCGAAAAAGGCGAGTTGCTCAAAAAACGTCTGAATCAGGAGCTGTTTTCCCTTGAAAACAGCTCCGTATTTTCAGATGTATTTTGTTAATCGTGTGAACATACCCTAAGCGTTGAGCCCTTGAGGTCACTGCCGGAAGCCCTGGCCAGAGCGTCGGCAACGCTCTGGCAGGGGATTCCGCTCGGAGAGAGCCCCTCACGTCACTATGCCTATATGAACAGTGATGTCAGGGGACCCTCCTGGACCGGAATCCCCGGCCAGAGCGTTGCTGGGGATTCCGCTCCTAGATGGAGTCCAAATCTACAGGGGAGGGTGTCTCGTGGCGCTATCTATGGGGTCACTGTGGCACTATCTACAGTGGGCATTATCTATGTGGACACTATCTACAGTGCACTAAGACCCTCCTTATTATAAGTAGATTTAGCTTTAGTGCATATTTATTTATATTTAGTGGCTTAGGTGGCATTAGTGTTCGCAGAGTGCTGTCGCCATTCTTTGTCTGCTGTATATTTGCAGTCACAGGCGTTCTTGCACCTGTATACACATTTTATATCATTTTGTTGGAATGTGCTGTTCAAACTTTTGTGTTGTTTATGTGATCTATATATGTGGGGTTAGTGACTGCCTCCATTTTTGTTCCTGCACTCCTCCCATTCTGCCCTGGGTGATTTTAATTAGTTTAAAGAGGCTCTGTCACCAGATTTTGCAACCCCTATCTGCTATTGCAGCAGATAGGCGCTGCAATGTAGATTACAGTAACGTTTTTATTTTAAAAAAAACGAGCATTTTTGGCCAAGTTATGACCATTTTTGTAATTATGCAAATGAGGTTTGCAAAAGTCCAAGTGGGTGTGTTTAAAAGTAAAAGTCCAAGTGGGCGTGTATTATGTGCGTACATCGGGGCGTTTTTAATACTTTTACTAGCTGGGCGCTGTGAAGAGAAGTAACATCCTCTTCTCTTCAGAACGCCCAGCTTCTGACAGTGCAGATCTGTGACGTCACTCACAGGTCCTGCATCGTGACGGCCACATCGGCACCAGAGGCTACAGTTGATTCTGCAGCAGCATCAGCGTTTGCAGGTAAGATCGACTTACCTGCAAACGCTGTTGCTGCTGCAGAATCAACTGTAGCCTCTGGTGCCGATGTGGCCGTCACGATGCAGGACCTGTGAGTGACGTCACAGATCTGCACTGTCACAAGCTGGGCGTTCTGAAGAGAAGAGGATGTTACTTCTCATCAGAGCGCCCAGCTAGTGAAAGTAGTAAACACGCCCCGATGTACGCACATAATACACGCCCACTTGGACTTTTACTTTTAAACACACCCACTTGGACTTTTGCAAGCCTCATTTGCATAACTACAAAAATGGTCATAACTTGGCCAAAAATGCTCGTTTTTTTAAAATAAAAACGTTACTGTAATCTACATTGCAGCGCCTATCTGCTGCAATAGCAGATAGGGGTTGCAAAATCTGGTGACAGAGCCTCTTTAATGCTGGTTCCTACCATCCCCAGATATATATGTAGGCTTAGTCCCAGTTCTGGGTGTATGTGCAGAGTAGGTCCCCACCTTATAGAGGTTGCCTTGTCGTGGCAGGTGGGCAAACACTTTTTGATCAAAATGTGCACGAAGAACCTCCCTATTGTAAGTAGATTGAGCAGTAATGCATATTTATTTATATTTAGTTTTTTAGGTTGCATTGGTGTTCGCAGTGTGCTGTCGCCATTCTTTGTCTGCACTACAGTCGGCACTGACACTATCTACAGGGGCATTGCGGCACTATCTACATGGACACTGTGGTGTTTTCAGGGGATTTGGACAAAAAAAACCCAGGCAAATTAAATTCATCAGTTTTTTTAACGACCATGAAAAATGGATTGCAAATGGATGACACACGGCCATTAAAAACGGACAGACGGACTGGAAATGGATGAGAATTTGGAGACACACTGCTGCAAAACGACAATGAAAAACTGACGTGTGAATGTAGCCATGCACTGCGGCAGACATAGTCCTGTGCAGCTCCATACTAAGGAGCCTCAGGGACCCCGTGTGCCATTGTACCAGGCTCTGTTGGATGCCGTATGTACGGAGCTATTCTTCCATAAAAACAATGCACACAAAATACATAACAGGGCCGGGACAAGCATATTGTGCCGCACCACCACCTGGGATTCAATTTAAAACTTACATTGTTATTTAATAAGAAAATATTTTGTAGTGAATTTAATTGCCAATTTTTTTGTGTTTGACCACTCTACTCGCAGTTTCTTTAAATATGTGAGCCACAGCATCTACAGAAGGAAAATAAACGTGGAACACAGAAGCACATGGTCATACAGTCTGGAACAGGCGTATACTCACTCTTAGGCCCGGACGTGTCTGTTTTGCGCGCGCAAAAAATGCTGCGTTTTGCGCACGCAAAAGGTCTGTGTGTCATCAACATATGGTGCGCGGCTGTGTGATTTTCACGCAGCCTGCATCATGATGACACTCTGGTTTTATGCTTACAAAAAGAAAAGCACGTGGTGTTTTTTTGTTTTCATTCATTGTTTTTACTTCTGTTACGCGAATCACACGCGGCACCCGGAGGTGCTTCCATGTGCCGAGCGCGATTTGCACGCACCTATTGACTTCAATGGGTGCGTGCAGCGCGAAACACGGACATGTCGTGCGTTTCACGCAGAGGACATAAGCTCACTTATAGTCTGAACGGCCCCATTCAGTAACATAGGTCCGTGCGACGCGCGTGATTGCCACGCGCGTAGCACGGACGTATTATATTTCGTGTGAATAAGGCCTTATGGTCAATTTACATGAGACATTTTTGCGATACGGTTTTTGGCTGTGTGGTTTTACAGGTGAATCACATTTACTTTACAGTTTCACCTGTAAAAATTGCATGGGTGAAAACCGGAAGATAACGTCAATTTGCTGTAAACCCACATGCGGTCTTGTAACTATTTTTCTACCACGCTGCCAAAAAATTTAATGTAAATGCACCCTTAACAGTCATTGACAGGCGTACGCTTGCTGTTACAGTCAGGGAGAGGTGTACGCTACCACTATACAAAGACCAATATAACCAATAATACCACCATAGTGTGACCATATAGTGGTCAGATACCAGTTCTACACAGGCAGTATGCAAAGTTTCATTACGCTGCGGACCATACAAGAGAATACAGAACTGTTCAGACACAGTTACAGACAAAATATATGGGTATTACATCCAGTGATTCACAGTTGACATTTTCTCTCATTGGAGTCGTTCACTTTCTTTTTCTTCTCCATCCGGCCAAGACCATCAGGTTGACTTTTCCTGCAGAGGTTACTGCTGAGACATCTTTGGTCAGGGGCCTAGCTATAGTGATGCAGAGGTAACAGTTTCTCCTGGACCCTGAGTCCTTCATAAGAAGACACCAGCATTATACCGATGGTAAGCACATGGTAGGTGGGGGTCGTGGGGGTCGTGTAACAGATTTTGCATTGGGGCCCAGGAGATTCACATTACACCTCTAACTTTGGTCCATCGCCTCTGCAGCCCATCCCCACACTTGATAACAACACTGCCCTTTAACACTGCCATCCTGCAACTACCACTAATACTGTACCTGCTGTAATACTGTAAATAATGTGCTGCCCAATGCCCTCAAATGCTAAACTGCCAAAATAAAAGTGCATGGATACAATTGAAAGCAGGGGCAAACGTAGAACTTTTAGAAAATGCAGGATGGGGGTTGGGGAGTAATCAAACCCTGGATCAGACTGCAAAATGAATTCAAACACCAGACTAGACCCCAAAATTAAACTGTTATTATTTTCACAGAAATGGCATATTGCAGCTAACAAATCACCATCAGAAGCACCACTTGTATGCCATGCCTGAAGGCAGTCAGACTCAATCGGGTCAGACGACAGAACAGGAACCACTGCTGTAGAAGGCAGAGGAGGAGCAGACACTGTTGCCACAGGAGGAGCATCACCGAGACCGGTTGCTGATACCGTCTGGGACCTCCGTGAAGACCTGGCATGACAATGCCTCTTGCCGTCACCCTGCTGAGGACTGCCATGGCTGGAAGAGCCAGTGCGGGAACTCCGCGAAGCCGACCAAGAAAATCCGGATAGGAGGGACCTCTGTTGTGGCGAGAATGCCAATTATTGGATCGTCTGGAACCAGTGTGCTGCGACGATCGTCTACGATGAGATCTTGAACGCTGCAAATCCTCCCCACTGTCACCTATGAAGAACATTCATCATCAAGAGGGGAATAAATCATGCCATACCCCACTAGTCTGGGAGGGGGGGTAGCGTCTCTAGAAAGTGCAACAGTGGTGGCAATGGTAATGGCGACCCACAGCTGAGCTACAGAGTGTAATGGTCGTGGACTGCTGCATTCTCTCACCTCCCGGCGGCCGCAGACCTCTGATTTCCTGCCGGCGTCCACCTCCCTGGAGACGCCAGCGCATGCGGCTGTACTGCTCTGCAGTGTACACTAGGGTGTGCTCGTCCCCAGCCTTAAAGGGCCGGCGCGCGCACAGGTGAAAAGTTCCCTAACCAATCCCCAGATCACCCTGGACTATAAAAATGGCTCTGCCCTTCCACTCCTTGCCTGAGCATTGTTGTTGTCTACATATGTTCGTATAGCAAATGGTCCCTTAGTTGTATCCTGTTCCCAATGTTCCCGTATCCTGCTTCCCGCATCCTGTAATTATGTTTGTTTCTGAGCTGAAGTCTAGAGTTGTGTCATCTGCCAAATCCAGTGTCATCCGCCAGGTCCAGTGTTATCTGCCACGCCGAGCAACATCTATGTCGCTAAACATCTGTGCCAAAGCGTCTGCTACACATCGTGTCTGTCTGGATCCTTACAGATACTCTTGTGCTAAGACTTTGTATAGACTGTTGTTTGGCCAGCTGCTACTCCACTACGGCGGAGGGTCCTAGTGGGTCCACATACCCCAGGATTGTGACAGAGAGCCTAATCCATCCAAGAACCAAAGGGAGCACTCAGACCAGTGGACGGAGAAACAAATTGAGAAGATGCGACCTCCAGCTATGCTTCAGCAGAGGGCACCAGAGCCGGTACTGAACGGGAGGATAGGTGAGGGATGTACCTAGGACCTAAGGCTGCAGATTGCCTACTCACGGTAGCCAGGACTGCCGAGCAGGGCACCGAGCAGGTAAGCTGGAGGAGGAGGAGGGCCCTGGCACAGTAGTATCCCAGACCAGAGACTGTAGCTAGGCGGTGCCCCTGTAGACGCAGCCGAATTGCCGGTCCATTCTGCACAAAAATACGGCCAATAGAGAAAGAGGGCCAGAGAGGTCCCTTCCTATATTCTCTAGGGAAACTAGGAACGCCCACTAACAGTTAGCCCAGGCTTTTCAAACAGGCAGCGATTGGCTATATAAAAAACAATGCACCCCCAGCCTATATTTTACTTTACTAAATCCTTCCCTATTCAGACAGTGAAAGTAATGGGGGACTGTGCCTCTTTATTTAGTCCCCCTCTCTAGTGACCTTAGTCTCTGTGATACAGCCTACTCTGGACTGATTATTTCACTGAGTGCTTTGAGAGATAAGGCACTTCTTTAACTCTGTTTACTAAGACCAATATCCCTCCGATGCCCCACACTACAGGGCATTTTACAACGGCCTGTGTAGCGAGTCATCATTGATCGACGCTCGCTTGCTCCGTTCACACGGAGCTATGGATGGGGATAAGCGGTCGTTACTCTGATTGTTCGTCCCCATACATTATTATCATTTCGGCAGCGCATCTCCCTTTTAACACAGGGGGATGTGCTGCCGACAACGATAATATTTTACTTTTTTAAAACGATACAACCAGCAGATGATCGAGTGTTTGCTCATTCATCTGCTGATCGTTCCCCTGTTTACACAGGGCAATTATCGTCAAGGAGTGTTCTATGAACACTCGTCTGAACGATAATCTGCCACAGGGGCTTAACTAGGAAAGACTGGGCCCCATAGCAAACTTTTGACTGGGCCCCCCCGGTGCCACACGCAGCCCCCCTTATAGATAGTGTCCTCTGTAGATTGTGCCATACAGCCTCCCTGTAGACAGTGCTATACAGCATCACGCCCCACTTGTAGATAGCGCCACCACCTCCCCCTTGTAGATAGTGCCATACAGCCCACCCTGTAGATATCGCCATAAAGCCCCCCCTGTATATAGCGACATACAGCTCCCCCTGTATATAGTGCCACACAGCCCCCACTGTAGATAGTGCCACACAGCCCCTCCCTTGTATATAGTGCCACACAGCCCCCCCTTAGTAGATAGTGCCACACACAGACCCCTGTAGATTGCGCCACAGCTATCCCCCTTTTAAATATTGCCATACAGCCCACCTAGTAGATGGTGCCACACAGTCCCCCTTAGTAGTGCCACACAGCCCCTTGTATATAGTGCCACACAGATCCCCCTTGTATATAGTGCCACACAGCCCCCCTTGTATATAATGCCACCCTGCTTTCCCCCCTTGTATATAGTGCCACCCTGCTACCCCCTTGTATATAAGCCACCCTGCTACCCCCTTGTATATAGTGCCACCCTGCTCCCCCTCCCTTGAATATAGTGTCACTCTGCTCCCCCATCTTGTATATAGTGCCACACAGCCCCCCAAAATAAAATATTTTACTTACCTTGCCCCGTTATTGCGACGGACGGAGCGCTCCACAGGCTTCGGTCGGGGGACACATGCGCAGACCAGCGTGATGCAGTGACGTCATCACGCCGGCCTGCGCAGGAAGTCTTCCCAGCACCTTATAGGCTGCAGGCCTTAAGTGTCCTGCAGCCTCTGGGCCGATTCTAGCTTTTCTGCTGCCTGAGGCGAAAATTTAAATGGCACCCTCCAGATTTTGATTGACATCCCCCTGGCTGTTCTACATCACTACCAGCCTCCTCAAATTCTTGGGGATGCACCGTTGCCTTGTACTCCCCTGACATGCGTGGTGCAGTGATGAAGCCAGGCAGAGTACACCTCACTACATGGTGCGTGCCCAAGTAGTACAAGGCAATGGCGCATCCGAGGAAGTTGCATCAGTCAGGGGGATTTCAATCAAACATGGAAAGGTGGGTTTGGAGGCAGGACAATGTGACACTTCAGGATAGCGGCATCGCCCCATGACCCTTTAATGAGTAATTAGCATATAGTGTGCGCCGTTTTAAAAGTTGATTTTATAGATTTTGCTGTATCTGAAAAAACGTACATTTGGAAATATTGTCAGGTCATGTAATACCGCATGGTGGCGGTTTAAGGGGTTAAAACTACCAGACAGCTATCCATTAAATATACAATGAATTGAAACAATTCCATCTGCCCTGCAATTTTGTTATTATAAATATATCCTATATTGTTACAGCTCCAGAACAAAGCTCATACATTCAGACGGCACGAGAGCCAAGCTCAATACATATATACAGCACCAGAACCGGCCTGAGCACATAAATACAGCACTAGAACCAAGCTCTGACATATATACAGTACCAGAACCAAGTTCATTACATAAATACAGTATCATATTCAAGCTCAGTACATAAATACAGTACCAGAACTAAGCTCAGTACATAAATACACCACCAGAACCAAGGTCAGTGTAGCATCCATGGCCACAGACCGTCGGGTTCATTTAACCCCCCCCCCCCCGGCGGCCGCAGCCATGGATCTGTGAGCGCTTGCTCGCATCTCCTTCCCAGGAGATGCCAGCGCTCAATTCCGCTCTGGTCCTCTGTGTCCCGTAGGGTGCACGCGCACGCTCATGCCCGGTCTTAAAGGGCACATGGGAATCATCATCATCAATTAGCCCATGATTCCCCTGGACTTTAAGAAGGGCCCTGGCCCTTTGTTGATTGCCTGAGCATTGTCAGTATTCCCATGTCAGTCTTGCAAATGGTCCCTTAGTGTTATCCTGTTCCCATTGTTTTCCGTGCCTGGCTACCTGTATCCTGTATCCCGTGCTGTGTCCTTGTTCCTGAGCCTGTTAGTGTTGGAGTCGTGTCCTAACCTGCTGCACCCATCTCCATCCATGCTAGAGCCTCGGCCACTGTCTGGACTAATTCAGGTACCCTAGACCGGGACTTTGTATTGATTGGGAGCTCTGTTGTTTGGCCAGCTGCCTCCCCACTACGGCGGTGCGGCCTAGTAGGTCCACATACCCACAGACCGGGACACTCAGTACATAAATACAGCCCCAGAACCAAGCTCAGTACATAAATACAGCACCAGACCCAAGCTCAGTACATATATACAGCAACAGAACAAATACAGCTCAATTTAGTGCAACCCCTGCTGTATAGGTTTGTACGGCGTAAAACTACAGCTCCCAGCATGGCCTGAACAATGGTAAGGTTTTGCTGGGAGATGCTGTTTCACAGAAAACAAAAACATATCATAATCATACCACCCATCATCTCGCTGCCGATCATACAGTGACTAAATTACTGATTAGAGGCACAATAAACCTATAATATTCTAGTTCTTTTTCTCTTTTTCTTCTCCATCCGATCCAGACCTCTATGATGACTTCTCCCGGCCACAGCCCATTTCTGCAGTTTTCCGCTCAGATGTCTTCAGCTTCTTACTTTTAAAACATTTTAGCACCTATAAACGAAGATAAAATTCTCAACACCCCTAAATATAATAGCGCCATACACTGCACCTCTAACTATAATAGCGTCATACACTGTGTCCCTGATTATAATACTACCATACACTGTGTTCCACACACACACACACACACACACACACACACCCCGAGCCCCCGGTAGATAGTGCCCCCGTATTCCGCCTGTAGATAGTGACCCCCATAGAGCCTCTGTAGATAGTGCCCTACGTAGAAGCCCCTGTAGATAGGGCCCCACATACAGCCCCCTGTAGATAGTGCCTACATATGGACTCCAGAGCTGCAAGGCAATAATGCTAACCATTGAGCCACCGTGCTGCCCTACATATAGCTCCCCCTAAAGATAGTGCTCCACATATAGCCCACCTCTGTAGATAATGCCTCACATATAGCTCCCCCTATATATAGTGTCCCACATATAGCCCACCCTTGTAGACAGTACCCCACAGGTAACCCACCCCTGTATATAGTGTCCTACATATAGCCCACCCCTGTAGATAGTGCCCTACAAATAGCTCCCCTATAGATAGTGCTCCACATATAGCCCACCCCTGTATATAGTGTCCTACATATAGCTCTCCCTGTATATAGTGCTCCACATCCCCACATATAGACCCCCCCCTGTAGATAGAGCCTCCCCTGTAGATAATGCCCCTCAGTTTTATTAGAAAGAAAAAACTTTACATACTCACGTGATCCCGTTCCCGCGCCGTCCGGTGGCAATGCAGACCTGCTCTCTTCTGAGCAGGTCTGCTGAGGCTGAACGACGCAAGTGGCGCGATGACGTTATCACGCCGCTAGTGTCGTTGAAAGGTGCTGATTGGCGGGGCAAGTCATTTTGCCCTGCCAATCAGCGTCATTGCCATTCAGCGCTAATGCATGTATTTGTACCTGCGTGCTATAGATGCAGGTACAATTAGTGCAAGAGGGGGTGGCAGGGGCTGGTTTCAGTGGCGCCGCCGCCCCCTCATGCCGCGGGACCAGTAGCAGCAGCTACAGCTGCTACAGCGGTAGTTACGCCACCGATCTGCCAGTGTAAAACCCCCTTACCTGTGTAAAGTCGATCTGACATACATGTTAACACAGATATGGAGCGTATGTGCTCTCAGTCAAGAATCTGACAGCCTGCCTGATGTTTACGTTAGCCGGGGAACGCGCTGCTAGGTTCCCATAGCGACGTTATGTCACCCCTCTAGTCCCGACCCCTGTCTAAGGGAGCAGAGCGGCGTTAGGACGCAAGCCGTGCCTGCTCTGCTTCTGACTGTCGGTCAAGGGGGGTGTGTGGATTATCTGTGGGTGTGATTTAGGGTATTTAACAGCGGAAACTCTGTGACACCATGGCCACTGCCAATATTGATAGCTTCCCGCCACTATACCATTTTGCTTCCTGACGAGCCAGTGAAAATCCTGGCTAAACATGTTGAGGCTAGGTTTTATATAGGGAATTGTAATTATATTAGGACTTCGTTTCAAACCAACCAGGGGTCGTTCTTTTCAAAGCGCATGAATAGCCTCTGTTGTTTTTTACCTTTAGGGACAGTACTACCATAGGCTTAAGTGGGTCTCTAATAGCTCAAAATCTATAGGGTTCATGATAGGAGAAATATTAACACTCTGCCTGAGAGATAACTGGACCAAAGGGCACACTTTTGAAAACTCTATCTATAAAAGTGGTGCACTAATCATTGAGTACTAATTAATAGGTCCTAATCACCCAAGAATAGTACATAGAAAAACACATTTATCAGGGTGTTTTCTTCATTGATTTGTCTTGCTATAGTTTATTTTAATTATATAAATAATAAAAGTTATATTTTAGTGGGGTTCCCTCCTGCCACTAGTAAATAATAATTTCTCACCCCCCACCCTAGCCTCAAAAACCGCCCACTACAATTAACCCCTTCTGCTATAGTCCCAGGCCCAGCGGCTAAACACCTGTGGGCCTACAATTCTGGTTCCTAATTCAAATGGGGCACTTTGCTGTAATTTGGGGCCGGGGGGTAGTGTAGTGTAATCTCCAGAAGTGCATAATAGTCTTGGATAGGTGGAACCCAGACCAGGAGTTGATGGCAAAATCAAAGTCACTTTACTCACAACGGTGTTACTTTCACACACCGCCACAGAAACTGAACAACTCAACATGAGAGGTACAGTCTCCTAAATTTGTTTCAGCTAAACTTGGTACACCTTGGTTCAGGCAATGCTGGCTGTTTACCACTCAGATACATTTGATTTCCTTCAGATACATTTGATCTTCTGCTTGCGGAAAAATAGCAAAAAAGTGCTCCCAGTGAATCACACAGTCACTCCCTACCTCAACCCTAGCCCAATCTCTCACCACTCATTTAGGGGGCATACCCAATCCCTCCACACACAGCCTTGGGTGGAGATGTCATTCCTGCTGCCCTGCTGCAGACTCAGGACTCCTCAATCACAGCGCAACCCTCCTCTTTCCTCCCTTCTCTGGTGTAAATGTTTCTTACTGTTGCTAAGAAATCTTGTTGCTAAATATGTTAAATTAACAAAAAAAACAAGACTCACCTGTTAAAATCCTCCGCCGTTACAGGTCAACCCTGTGGTACCCCACTGGTCTCTCTGTATATCGCAGCAGTGATGATGTGCTGTGCTGGTCAAGGTTGGACCAGCCGACCAGAGGATTCTCCATTGGGCCCAGGCCTTGAAACAATAATGGCCCCTAATTAGAAAATAAAGACACAGCAAGACCACCCCATTAGGAGGTAACTTTTAGAGCCCATCACTTGCCACTAGGGACCCCCACAGATCCTGAGAATTAATGGGCCGCAGCGCTAGTCTGGCGCTGTGCTTCCTTCAGAGTTATTACTGTACATTGCCACTCTACTGCTGCCTCCCCGGGCCCGATGTACCAATGCGCACCTCCCTCACTAAGACTGATGGAAGTGCCTATTAGTTATAATATTTATCATCACAACGCCACAAGAATTTTCTTTTTTCCAACAATATTGCACCCCCCTTGTCTGAGGTGTGGTGGTGCCCTAGGCGGTCGTCTTATCCCAGCCCTGATACATACAGATGTAGCCATCTTTATCTTGACTTTTAATGCATTAAAAACACAGTGGCAAGATCCTTTATCTTGAGGCTGGATTCACACGACCATGTTACGTCCGTAATGTACGGAACGTATTTCGGCCGGAAGACCCGGACCGAACACACTGCAGGAAGCCTGGCTCCTAGCATCATAGTTATGTACGATGCCAGGAGTCCCTGCCTCGCTGCAGGACAACTGTCCCGTACTGAAAACATGATTACAGTACGGGACAGTTGTCCTGCAGCGAGGCAGGGACTCCTAGCATCGTACATAATTATGATGTTAGGAGCCCGGCTCCCTGCAGTGTGTTCGGTCCGGGTTTTCCGGCCGAAATACGTTCCGTCCATTACGGACGTAACATGGTCGTGTGAACCCAGCCTTACTTTTTCAATGACTTTTAAATGGCTTTTGTTGTGTGATATCACGCTGCAACAAGTTATCACAGTCAAGATAAAGATGGCTACATCCGTAATCTACATATGGCATCTGGTACAGGTACAGTAAGGCAAAAAATATTCCAAAACAACACTCTTTTGGCATATATCTGGTTTTTAGATGTCTATGGCCACCAAATGTAGGTTAGTGACAAAAAACATACAGTGAAATGCAAGTGTGCATCCAGATTTATATGGTCAATAATCTCATACTAAAAAGAAAATAGCAGGTTCTTTAGGACTACTGTACACAGCAATGGTGGCACATAGAGCGTTACGTGTCGGTATTATGGACAAGTACACACTACATGTGCCACCATATCGTGGATCTGGGATACGACATGATGTGATAGAGAATGGCACCATTTTTTCCAAGGCAATGTGATATGCTGAGTGCATGAAGCATTACTGGTATGAAATAAAAACATGATTGGATTTATTGTTTTGAAAGTTTCATCACCTATTGAAATATTCTATCATTTACAAGTATTTTAAACCATCTGCAGTGGGGAGATTTATGTAAAAACATTTATTAATTTGCGTGACGTCTTCAACATATTTTTTAAATGTGACATGGTACATGATACATGTGTTTGATTTAGAACTCACACACATGGTAAAGCTGTGTGAATGGAGCATGTATGGCGGCATATGGCATCCCTAAAATTCCATATGACATAGCCATAGGCACTCCACGTGCCGCCTTAAGGTACCCTCATGTGGCACTGTTTTCTCAGAATCAGTGCCAAAAAACGGCTTTTGCCATTTGCGGAAAAAAAACAGCATGTACTTTCTTGCTGCAGTTTCCACCTCTGACCTCCCATAGAAACAAATAGGAGGCAGTAAAAACCTGTTTCTCAGCGGTTTTCGCTGCATTTTTTGCCCGCGGTCCTTGCATTATCTACGTGGAAAAATACACTACCGTTCAAAAGTTTGGGGTCACCCCGACAATTTTGTGTTTTCCATGAAAACTCACACTTATATTTATCAAATGAGTTGAAAAATGACTAGAAAATGTAGTCAAGCCATTGACAAGGTTAGAAATAATGATTTTTATTTGAAATAATAATTTTCTCCTTCACACTTTGCTTTCGTCAAAGAATGCTCCATTTGCAGCAATTACAGCATTGCAGACCTTTGGCATTCTAGCTGTTAATTTGCCGAGGTAATCGGGAGAAATTTCACCCCATGCTTCCAGAAGCCCCTCCCACAAGTTGGATTGGCTTGATGGGCACTTCTTGCGTACCATACGGTCAAGCTGCTCCCACAACAGCTCTATGGGGTTGAGATCTGGTGACTGCGCTGGCCACTCCATTACAGATAGAATACCAGCTGCCTGCTTCTTCCCTAAATAGTTCTTGTATAATTTGGAGGTGTGCTTTGGGTCATTGTCCTGTTGTAGGATGAAATTGGCTCCAACAAGCGCTGTCCACAGGGTATGGCATGGCATTGCAAAATGGAGTGATAGCCTTCCTTATTCAAAATCCCTTTTACCTTGTACAAATCTCCAACTTTACCAGCACCAGAGCAACCCCAGACCATCACATTACCTCCACCATGCTTGACAGATGGCGTCAGGCACTCTTCCAGCATCTTTTCAGTTGTTCTGCGTCTCACAAATGTTCTTCTGTGTGATCCAAACACCTCAAACTTCGATTCGTCTGTCCATAACACCTTTTTTCTAATCTTCCTCTGTCCAATATCTGTGTGCTTTTGCCCATATTAATCTTTTCCTTTTATTAGCCAGTCTCAGATATGGCTTTTTCTTTGCCACTCTGCCCTGAAGGCCAGCATCCCAGAGTCGCCTCTTCACTGTAGACATTGACACTGGGGTTTTGCGGGTACTATTTAATGAAGCTGCCAGTTGAGGACCGGTGAGGCATCTATTTCTCAAACTAGAGACTCTAATGTACTTGTCTTGTTGCTCAGTTGTGCAGCGGGGCCTCCCACTTCTCTTTCTACTCTGGTTAGAGCCTGTTTGTGCTGTCCTCTGAAGGGAGTAGTACACACAGTTGTAGGAAATCTTCAGTTTCTTGGCAATTTCTCTCATGGAATAGCCTTAATTTCTAACAACAAGAATAGACTGTCGAGTTTCACATGAAAGCTCTCTTTTTCTAGCTATTTTGAGAGTTTAATCGAACCCACAAATGTAATGCTCCAGATTCTCAACTAGCTCAAAGGAAGGTCAGTTTTATAGCTCCTCTAAACAGTAAAACTGTTTACAGCGGTGCTAACATAATTGCACAAGGGTTTTCAAGTGTTTTCTAATCATCTATTAGCCTTCTAACACAGTTAGCAAACACAATGTACCAGTGTCAATCAGCTGCTTCAAAGGCCAGCAAAATATTGTCGTGTATCAAAAGAGGCATGGACTCGCGGGACAGGGATGTAATATTACCACTTTACAAAGCATTAGTGAGGCCTCATCTAGAATATGCAGTCCAGTTCTGGGCTCCAGTTCGTAGAAAGGATGCCCTGGAGTTGGAAAAAATACAAAGAAGAACAACGAAGCTAATAAGGGGCATGGAGAATCTAAGTTATGAGGAAAGATTAAAAGAACTAAACCTATTTAGCCTTGAGAAAAGACGACTAAGGGGGGACATGATTAACTTATATAAATATATGAATGGCACATACAAAAAATATGGCAAAATCCTGTTCCATGTAAAACAAGGGGGCACTCCCTCCGTCTGGAAAAAGAAAGATTCAACCTGCAGAGGCGACAAGTCTTCTTTACTGTGAGAACTGTGAATCTATGGAATAGTCTACCGCAGGAGCTGGTCACAGCAGGGACAGTAGATGGCTTTAAAAAAGGGTTAGATAATTTCCTAGAACAAAAAAATATTAGCTCCTATGTGTGGAAATTTTTTACTTCCCCTTTCCCATCCCTTGGTTGAACTTGATGGACATGTGTCTTTTTTCAACCGTACAAACTATGTAACTATGTAACCATTAGAACACTGGAGTGATGGTTTCTGGAAATGGGCCTCTATACACCTATGAAGATATTGCATTAAAAACCAGACGTTTGCAGCTAGAATAGTCATTTAGCATATTAACAATGTATAGAGTGTATTTCTGATTCATTTAATGTTATCGTCATTGAAAAAAACTGTGCTTTTCTTTCAAAAATAAGGAAATTTCTAAGTGACCCTAACTTTTTGAATGGTAGTGTACTTGCAGGCAGTTCAACATCGACCTATAAATTCCTGAAGGAATTCTGAGGCAGATTTCTTCTGCCTGCAAATACTCTGTGTGAACAGTGCCTTAGAGGGACAGTATGGGTCCACAGGTGAGTGCAAAAACGTGGATCCTTACAACGTAGACATAAAATATGGCTGTATGAAAACCGCCAATGAGCTCTGTCCTTAGAGATAAGACAGAAATGTGATTACAGACACTGAGGCACTCTATGTGCTGCAGTATGGTGCTGCACAAAATGTACACATGCTCTGTCTCAGCGTCATCATACTCGTAAACTGTTAGAAATAGCAAATGTTACTAATTAGGGTATTCTATTGTGTTATAGGTCTTTCTTTGGTACGTTACCCAATGTCACATCAGTCTTCAAAAGACAGATTTCTCACATCAGAAAAATAAAACTTTGAACGCAAAGTATAATAATGTTGTATAATGCTGCCATCTAGTGTACATTTGAGTCCATTACGGTTTCACAATTTTGCTTGTTTCCTAATTTGCTCTTTTGCATAATTTTTACAACTACTAACTAGAAACCCCCTATCCCCTGTTTTTTTTAATCACTTAAAGCACAAACCCATCAGAGTGATCAAGCTGTCATCTTTATCTGAGGTCACTGTAAGGAAACAAAATTCCCGTGTTAGGTATGATAAGAGTACTACTTACCTTTGCGGGCTATACGAATCTTAGGCACAACTCTAGTAAGGGCATGAACTAGTAGTATGGCTGCTACTCTCTTCTGTGTTTCCTGGATATTTTGGAACTGGTCTTGTCGATAAATAGGTTTGTCACCCTATGTCCTGACGCTGGACCGTGGCAGGACCCTGTGTGGCGGCGCCCGCGGCAGAAGAGGATTGGGCAGCAAATAACGGTGAGTAAATGGAGACTACTTTTTGTTCTTTCTCTAGCCTTGGGTCTGAATAATTTATTTAGGGGTCTGGTCTGGGCTTTGAATTTAGGGGTCTGGCATTGAGTATATATTTTGGGATATGGTCTGGGGTTTAAATTAATTTAGGAATCTTGCCTGGGGTCTGAATAATTTATTTAGGGGTCAGATCTGGGGTTTGACTTTGTGTTGTTATAAAGTGTAGGGATAGGCTGCAGAAGCAAGGGCCAAATATGTCAGGGAGAAAACTCTGTAGTGGTCAGGAAAAGTCATTATGGCAGTCTGGGCCGGATGAAGAAGAAAAGTGAAGAGAATATAGACAATCAGAGAAGACGTTACCTATGAAGCACTAAACGTAATTATTTATTCTGCCTTTGTTCAGTTCTGTCTTCACTTATATAGTCTGCAGCATGATGAAACTCTGCAGACCACATGTGTAGAACTGGTACAGATGTAGCAGTCGCCACCTTGACTGCCGTGGTGCGCTACGGCAGTATCGTAGTGCGTTTATGCTATTTGTGTAGTGTGCTGCTTATTCACTTTGAAGGAGATCAGCCGCGCTATGCAAATAGCGTAAAGCGTTATTGCACGCTACACTATTAACGTATTGTTGTTTATACTGGTCTTTGCATAGTGGTAGCATACATTAATAATATTAATTTGCTATATATTATGTTAATTTATATATATTTTTTAAATCTCTTTTATTAGGAAGTAAGGTAGTTTTGAAATCAATCTAGGTGGGAGGAGAGGGTCAATTATCCCAATCTGCCTAGGGCACCAAAATACCATCTCTACGCCCTGAACAAGCTGAATGCTGAAGGCTTGATGTCTCACATGCACTGTTGCCAAAGCAGTGCCCAACAGAAAACAGTCAGCTCCCACTTAATAATAATAATAATAATAATAAGGCCTCATTTACACGAGCGTGTGCGTTTTGCGCGCGCAAAAAACGCTGCGTTTTGCGCGCGCAAAAGGCACTTGGCAGCTCCGTGTGTCATCCGTGTATGATGCGCGGCTGCGTGATTTTCGCGCAGCCGCCATCATAGAGATGAGGCTAGTCGACGCCCGTCACTGTCCAAGGTGCTGAAAGAGCTAACTGATCGGCAGTAACTCTTTCAGCACCCTCGACAGTGAATGCCGATCACAATATACACCAACCTGTGAATAAAAAAAGATGTTCAAACTTACCATGAACTGCCTGCTTCCTCCAGTCCGGTCTCCCGGCCGTTGCCTTGGTGACGCGTCCCTCTCTCGTCATCCGGCCCCACCTCCCAGGATGACGCCGCAGTCCATGAGACCGCTGCAGCCTGTGATTGGCTGCAGCCTGTGCTTGGCCTGTGATTGGCTGCAGCTGTCACTTGGACTTAACTGTCATCCCGGGAGGTCGGACCGGAGTTATCGGTAAGTCAGAACGTCTTTTTTTTTTTACAGGTTCATGGATTTTCGGAGCGGAAGTCACTGTCCATGGTGCTGAACCAGTTTAACGCTTTCAGCACCGTGGACAGAGACTGTCTCCTGACGTCGCGTACCCGAACATTTTTTACCGGTTTCGGTCAAAACGAGTTTGGCCGAACCCGGTGAAGTTCGGTGCGCTCATCTCGAATTTGACACTCCGTTTGGATGTTTGTAAACAGAAAAGCACGTGGTGCTTTTCTGTTTACATTCAGGAGTTTGACAGCTCTTGCGCGAATCACGCAGTTCGCACGGAAGTGCTTCCGTGCGGCAGGCGTGGTTTTCACGCACCCATTGACTTCAATGGGTGCGTGATGCGCGAAAAACGCACGATTTTAGAACATGTCGTGAGTTTTACGCAACGCACGCGCACTGCGCAAAATTCACGCATCGTCTAAACAGCCCCATAGACTATTATAGGTGCGTACGACACGCGTGAAAAGCACGCGCGTCGCACGCGCGTATAATACGCTCGTGTAAATGAGGCCTAATAATAATCTTTATTTATATAGCGCCAACATATTACGCAGCACTTTACAATTTAGAGGGGACATGAAACAAACAATATCAGACATTACATAGTGACAAAGTTCATTTACAATTCAAATCTGGGGAGTGAGGACCCTGCTCGCAAGAGCTTACAATCTATGAGGAAGTAAAGGAGACACAAAGTGTCTCCAACAGTCACAACAACAGCAATCCATGAATGTATGCATAACTTGACATACTTGAAATATATGTAGGCTAGGGTGACATATGTTACAAATAGGGAAATAGTTTACACCAAACCAGTATATCCTTTTAACGTGGGTTGGCCACAGCTTTGATATTAAATAATTTGATAATATGTGCGTTCGTATGTTTGCACTCCCAACCCCGACACCCGCATCGGCGAATGTAAGAAGAGGATGGGGCAGATGGCGGAAAGGGCCTTTGGGGAATCATCAGAAGCAACCAAACATCGGTCGCCTTAGTGTCCCAGCCAACATCAGACCATTGCACCATCTGTCTCCAAAAATCCTCATCATAACGCCACCAAGCATTACCACTATGACTCTTATAGGCACTAAAAATAGTATCCAAATAAACAAACCGTTGATAAGAACAGTCAGCATACTTCTGCCCTAATACACAGCCCGAGACAACAAATGCCTTTATCTAGTTATTGAAAGTCCTGGCAACTCTGGGCTGAAGTTGAACCCCCACTCCTTATCAACATTCGTTGAATCCGTGGATATCAAGGTTCAAATATCATAATTTTTAACAATCTTGTCCCGGGTATCCTCATAAAGGTGGGCATCGAGAGGAGCTTAACAATAAAAGCAGCAGCTAACAAATCACCATGAGAAACATTACTAGTATGCCATGCCCGAAGTCAGTCAGACTCAACCGGTCAGACAACAGAAAATGCAGGATGGGGGCAGGGAAGTAATTCAGCCCTGGATCCAGGTGTGGGATCCGGCCGGTTTACCCCGGTTCTCGCTAACTGATTGTTAAAATCACAGCCGGTTCGCAGAGCCAGGGTGAACCTGGAAACCGGTCCCCTGCACTCAATTGTATACCCGTCCATAGGACGCAGATACAATTGAGTTGACTAGCGCTGCCCTGGCGAGGCACATGATGCCTCGACCATTCAGCGCTTTAGTGATGATGCAGTCAGCGTGATGATGTCATCGCGTTGTGGCGTCGTTCCACTGAAGGAGGACTGGCGTCGCTGGAGGGCGGTGCGGGAATGGGACAGGTAAACATATATTTTTTTCCCTTTTACTGTGGGCAATGTTGGGGGCCTTATCTATAGGGGACACTACCTACATGGGAGGACTATATAGGGGGCACTACCTACATGGAAGGACTATATAGGGGGCACTAACTACAGGGAAGGACTATACAGGGGGCACTAACTACAGGGAAGGACTATATAGTGGGCACTAACTACAGGGGAGGACTATATAGGGGGCACTAACTACAGGGAGGACTATACAGGGGGCACTGACTACAGGGAAGACTATATAGGGGGCACTAACTACAGGAGAGGACTATATAGGGGGCACTAACTACAGGGGACTATATAGGGGGTACTAACTATAGGGGACTTTATAGCGGCCATATCTACAGGGAATGCCTCAGGGGGCACTATCTACAGGGGGCACTATCTACAGAAAATGCTACAGGGGGCACTATCTACAGGGAATGCTACGGTCTACACAGGGCTCTATGGGGAGAATGATCTACAGAGGGCTCTACGGGGAGCACTATCTACAGAGGGCTGTATGTGGGGCACTATCTACAAGGGGCTCTATGAGGGGCACTATCTACAGGGGGCACTGTGTGTGTGTGTGTGTGTGTGTGTGTGTGTGTGTGTGTGTGTGTGTGTGTGTGTGTGTGGTGCATTGCTTTACAATGTTTAACACAATTTTATTCTGGGGCACAGTGTAGGGTACTATTATATTCAGGGGCACAGTGTATGGTGCTATTATATTCAGGGGCACAGTGTACTGTACTATTATATTCAGGGGCACAGTGTATAGCACTATTATAGTTGGGGCACAGTGTATGATACTATTATATGCAGGGGCATAGACTGTGGCACCATGAGAATTTTCTCTTCGTTCATAGGTGCGGAAATGTTAGAAAAGTGAAGAGCAGGAGAAATCTGAGCAGAAAACTCATCATAGAGGTCTGGACTGGATGGTGAAGAAAAGAGAAAAACAACGACTCCAATCTGAGAAGTTGTCACTGGGGAGCAACTAAATGTAAATGTTTATTCTCTCTGTGATTGATCAGTACTGTAGTCGCTGTATGATCTGCAGCAAGATGATGGGTGTATCGTTCTTTTTGTGAAACAGCAACTCCCAGCATATCCTTACCATCGTTCTGGCTATACTGGAAGCTGTAGTTTTATGCCGCACAAACTTATATGCCAGGGGTTAAACTGAATTTGCAAATGATCTCTGTACTGAGTTGTATTTGTGCTTGTGCTGTATTTATGTACCTAGCTTGGTTCTAGAGTTATATACAACATAACAACCAAGCTCAATACATATATACTGAACCAAAGAGAAGCTCAGTACATATATACATCTCCAGAACTAAGCCAGCATATAAATACAGCACAAGAACAAAGCTCAGTACATATATACAGCACCACACCAAAGCTTAGTACATACATACAGCACCACAACAAAGCTTAGTACATATATACAGCATCACAATAACAAAGCTCAGTTCATAAATACAATGCCAAAACCAAGCTCAGTACATATATACAGCACCAGAACAAAGCCCAGTACATAAATACAGCACCAGAACAAAGTTCCGTACATATATACAGCACCAGAACAAAGCTCAGTACATATATACAGCACCAGAACAAAGCTCAGGAAATACATACAACACCAGAACCAAGCTCGGTACATAAATACAGCACCAGAACCACGCTCAATACATATATACAGTACCAGAACAAAACTCTGTACAAAAATACAGCCCCAGAACAAAGCTCAGTATATATATATATATATATATATATATATATATATACAGCACCAAAACAAAGCTCAGTACTTATATACAGCATCAGAACCAAGCTCAGTACACATATACAGCACCAGAACAAATCTCAGTACATAAATACAGCTCCAGAACAAAGCTCAGTAAATATATACAGCTCCAGAACAAAGCTCAGTAAATATATACAGCACCAGAACAAAGCTCATTGTCACGATGCAGGGTGTGGACCCACTGGGCTGGACCGTGTAGCGGGATTGCAGCTGGCCAAACAGGTATGGTACAGAGTCAATAGTCCAGAAAGTGTACCTGAGGCAATGTAGACAGTAGCAAGGCAGGCACGGCTGGGACCAGGCGGCAGCAAGACGTCAGGCGTGGAGTAGCAGAGCAAGCATGGAAATGCAGCACAGCATGGTAACAGCTCAGCATGGCAGTAGACCAGGATGGTACTGGATAGCACAGGAAACAGGATACAGGATGCAGGTAAGTGGAACACTGGGTAGCTGGAAGACACTTAGGAGGCCATTTGCAAGACAGACTTTGGGAAACAACAACAACGCTCAGGCGAGGATCAGAAGGGCGTGCCGTTCTTATAGTCCAGGAAATCATGTGAGTTGATGATGATTTCATGCGCGCGCTGGCCCTTTAAGAATGGGCACGAGCGCGCGTGTGCGCACCCTCCGGGAGACAGTCTCGATACCCGGAAGTGAGTGCCAGCGGCTCACAGGGGGACGACACAGCACAGCAGCAGGATGTCCATAGCCACGGTCGGCGAGGGGTAAGTTAGAACGACGGACCGCGGCCATAGAAGTTACAGTATCCCCCTCTTACACCCCCTCTTCTTGGGGCCAGAGCGAGAGAGAAACTTCCTCATGAGGAAAGGGGCATCGATGTTCTCCTCTGGCTCCCAAGACCTCTCTTCTGAACCGAATCCCCTGCAATCCACCAAATAAAACGTCCTTCCTCCCACCTTCTTGGTGGCTATAATCTCCCTTACCTTGAAAGTCTCTGATGAGCCGACCAGGAGCCACTGCGGAACTAGGAGTAGCGGTTCAGGACCACGGGCTTCAGCAAGGAGACATGGAAGGAGTTAGGGATCCTGAGGGTAGGAGGCCACCGCAGTTTGTAAGAGACCTGGCTAATTTGTAGCAGGTTCTCGAAGGGTCCGAGGAACCTGGGAGCAAATTTGCAGTACGGCACCCTCAGCCAGATATTCTTTGAGGACAACCAGACCTTCGTACCTGGAAGAAACTGATGAGGATCCAGTCTTCTAGTATCTGCTTTTTTCTACATGCGGTCAACTGCCCGCAGAATAGAAGATCGGGTCTGTTCCCATATTTGCAGAAAGTCCCTGAAGGTCGAGTCAGCTGCAGGCACCTGGGACATAGTAGAGACGGGAAGAGGTATTCGAGGATGTTGGCCGTAGACTATGAAGAACGGGCTGGAGGTGGAGGGCTCACTAGTATGGTTTTTATAGGAGAATTCTGCCCATAGGAGCAGGCTGCACCCAGTCATCATGTCGCCTGGAAACAAAGTGACGTAGATAGTTCTCCATAATTTGGTTAATCCTCTCGACTTGCCCATTGGACTGTGGATGATAGGCTGAAGAGAAGTCCAACTTTACACCTAGGAGGCCACAGAGAGCTCTCCAAAACCTCGAGGTGAACTGGACCCCTCGATCCGAGACCATATGCAGAGGCAAGCCGTGCAAACGGAAGATGTGTTGTATGAAGAGGTCAGCCAGTCGAGCAGCAGAAGGCAGACCAGTCAGGGGAACAAAATGAGCCATTTTAGAGAATCGATCCACCACCACCCAGATCACACTGCATCCCGCAGAGAGGGGCAGATCTGTGACAAAGTCCATAGCAACATGCCGCCAGAGGGCATCGAGCACAGGCAGTGGTTGGAGCAGACCGGCTGATCTGGAGTGGGCAACTTTGTTTGCTGCACACACCATGCAGGAGGAGACAAAGTTCATGACGTCTCTGGGCAGCGTGGGCCATCAGAACTGACGGGCGATTAGGTCTCGGTTCTTACGGGCAGGGCCGCCATCAGGAATTTTAAAGCCCCATACAGCTAAATTGTCTGGGCCCCCCTACCGTGGCACCGCTCGTTAACGATACCCCGTCCAGCACCATATCACGCTCTTTGTGTGATACAAAACTAATAACTTTTTTTTTTGGGGCCGAAAGATTTTGAAGCCTGCCACCATGACAAGGTAGACTCTTTTGGCAGGGCCCTACTCTACTCTAACGTAAAAATATATAGACTTTATTCCTTTTTCTTCGGATTTAATGAATACAATACTTAAAGGGGTTTCCCAGCCCCTAAAAATTGATGCCCTATCCTCAGGGACTTCTCCTGGACTTCTCCTGGAGCGGAAACACCGGCCACAGGGTCAGGGATTCCGCTTCAGAAGTGCCTGCCGTCACTGTGTCCATATATGGACAGTGAAGTCAGGGACTTCTCCTGGAACGGTGGTGCTATCTATAGACAGGTAGGGGGAGGTGCCATCTATGGGGGGTGCAGTATAGAACTACTTACAGGGCTGTGTGACATTACGTACAGGGGGCTGTGTGGCATTACCTATGGGGGGCTGTGTGGCATTACCTACAGGGGGCTGTGTGGCATTACCTACAGGAGGCTGT
The DNA here is from genome assembly GCF_050947455.1 of Rhinoderma darwinii. Taxonomy (NCBI): domain Eukaryota; kingdom Metazoa; phylum Chordata; class Amphibia; order Anura; family Rhinodermatidae; genus Rhinoderma; species Rhinoderma darwinii. The sequence goes on from NC_134687.1 coordinate 401,006,869, forward strand.
GTGGCATTACCTATAGGGGGCTGTGTAGCACTACCTACAGTGGGTTGTTTGGCAGTACCTACAGGGGGCTGTGTGGCACTACCTACAGGGGGCTGTGTGCCATTATAGGGGGCTGTGTGGCATTACCTACAGGGGGCTGTGTGGCACTACCTTCAGGGGGCTGTGTGGCACTACCTACAGGAGGGCTGTGGCAGTATCTACAGAGGGCAGGGACTTCTCCTGGAGCGGAAACACCGGCCACAGGGTCAGGGATTCCGCTTCAGAAGTGCCTGCCGTCACTGTGTCCATATATGGACAGTGAAGTCAGGGACTTCTCCTGGAACGGTGGTGCTATCTACAGACAGGTAGGGGGAGGTGCCATCTATGGGGGGTGCAGCATAGAACTACTTACAGGGCTGTGTGGCATTACGTACAGGGGGCTGTGGCATTACCTATGGGGGGCTGTGTGGCATTACCTACAGGGGGCTGTGTGGCATTACCTACAGGAGGCTGTGTGGCATTACCTACAGGGGGCTGTGTAGCACTACCTACAGTGGGTTGTTTGGCAGTACCTACAGGGGGCTGTGTGGCACTACCTACGGGGGGCTGTGTGGCATTACCTACAGGAGGGCTGCGGCAGTATCTACAGAGGGCAGTGTGCGGCATTATCTACAGAGGGAAGTGTGTGGCAAAAAATTTACAAATGAAATTCATCCGATTTTAAATTGGACAGGGACAAAAACGGATGCAAAACGGGTCAAAATCGGCCGTTAAAAACGGCAACATGGCCCGGAACGAAATCGGAATAGATGCAAAACGGCTGGGAAAAACGGTCCAAAATGGCCGTGTCATGTGAATAGAGCCTTAGTAATTGTTTACAGACCTTTTCAGTCTTTGCTGATGTATTGTGCATAAAATGGCCCAAAGCTGACCTTTTTGACGACATGTACACTAAATACTCAGCATATAGATGTTCCGGTATCAGCCGGCATTGCACTCTGGCGTTTATTCGGCCTTAAAAACAGCTGCTGCTGGCTCAGTGTCCAGTCAATCCCTTTCCGCACTTCTTATAAAATGGTGGAATGCAGACCAGGGGCATACTGGCTTTTTAACCCTTCCCTTATTTGTATGTACCATTACATCTTAATTGCGGTCTTCTGGTCATCTTAGAGATTGCCTATTAATTTATTACTGACAGGCAATAATGCTTTGGAAAAACTGAGGAAAAAAACAAACAAAACATTTTTTATTCGATAAAAAGTGATTTTATTGTAAAGTGTTTAGTGCATAAAATGTTCAACAAAATCCTCTACATATTTGGTATCACCACAAACGACTGTGTAATAAAGGTAAAGGGGTTTTCCCATCAGAGACGTTTATGACATATCCACAGGATATGTTATAAATCTCAGATAGATGTGGGTCCCACTTATCTCTAGAATGGGGCCCCCTAAACCCTGTTCTACTGCTTTGTGCTGTGGTTGAAGCGTGTGATTCCCGACCATGAATTATGGAAACAGCGTAGCTCGCTGAGCTACGCTGTTTCGGTAAGTCCCATAGAACAGAATGGTAGTTATGGAAACAGTGTAAGTCACATGCTACGCTGCCTCCATAACTGAAATTCACTACTTTGGGAGTTACGGAAACAGCGTAGCTCAGCGAGCTATTCATAATTCATGGTTGGGAATCACACGCTTCAACCACAGCACAGAGCAGTAGAATGGGGTTTAGGGGGCTAATCAGGATTCTCTTCTGTGTGTAAAGTACGACAGAGATGACAGCTGTTAGGGTATGTTCACACGTACACGTCCGATACGCCTGAAATTACGGAGCTGCTTCAGGAGAAAACCGCTCCGGAATCTCAGACGTAAAGGCAAGTGCAGGCGTTTTTCGCAGCGTCCATTACGGACGTAATTGGAGCAGTTTTTCTATGGAGTCAATGGAAAACTGCTCCAATTACGTCCCAAGAAGTGACAGGTACTTCTTTGACGTGGGCGTCTTTTTTACGTCTTTTGACAGCGGCGCGTAAAAAAAATGACCGTCGGCACAGAACATCGTAAAGCCCATTCAAATGAATGGGCAGATGTTTGCCGGCGCATTGGAGCCGTATTTTTGGACGTAATTCGAGGTTAAAACGCCAGATTTACGTCCGTAAATAGGGTGTGTGAACCCAGCCTTAGGCTCCACTCACTATCTCAGAGAAAACTGAAAATTAGAGAGAGAAAAAAAAAAAAGTATATACAAGTCATGTAAGAAGTAGTGTTATTCCTCATGTACACATCACACCTTATTCTGAAAAGTCATCTCAAAGCATAGGTATGCTTTAACTCTATCTCTGTGTGTAGCAAAGAAGGTGATTTAAGGCTCCGAAACAGAACAAAGTTTCAAGCCCTTTAAAGATATTGTATGACATAATCAACACAGAATAGAAAATAAATGTGTTGTAAACAAGAATGATCTTGAATGATGCTAATGCCGTTTTTGTAGGTGTTTAACGAAGTGGTTGTATTACAAATTTTGAAGAACGTTTTGTTTAAAAACTATGGGCTCATTCAAAAAACAGGCATTATACAAACAATACATTACTTCTGGGCAGAGTGTTGACAGAACTAAGGTTTCTATGCACATTGTCAGCTATGCTTGCAAAGCAATCAAACAAATGAACAGTAGTATGCCTCTCTATAGTTGAATAGTCATCATTCACATATCTCATCTTTCTTCAAGGTCTATGACCACCTTCAATGGTCCAGATTTACACACACAGTTTTGATGCAGTTTTTGGTGCAGTTTTTGCCTCAGTGTTTTTAGCCAAAGCCCGAAGTGGAAGCAAAAGAAAGGAGTGGTATAAAACTGAACCAAAAATGACACCTTAAGGGCATGGCCCCACGTGGCGTATTTCTTCCGCAACTGTCCGCATCAATGCCGCACAGAATCTGGCCAAAATGTGCAGTAAATTGATGCGGACTGGCCGTTGCGTATTGAGGTGAAAGTACTTCCCTTCTCTCTATCAGTGCAGGATAGAGAGAAGGGACAGCACTTTCCCTAGTGAAAGTAAACAAATTTCATACTTACCGGCCGTTGTCTTGGTGACGCGTCCCTCTTTCGGCATCCAGCCCGACCTCCCTCGATGACACGGCAGTCCATGTGACCGCTGCAGCCTGTGATTGGCTGCAGCCGTCACTTAGACTGAAACGTCATCCTGGGAAGCCGGACTGGAGAAAGAAGCTGGGAGTTCTGGGTAAGTATGAACTTCTATTTTTTTTACAGGTTGATGTATATTGTGATTGGTAGTCACTGTCCAGGGTGCTGAAACAGTTATTGCCGATCGCTTAACTCTTTCAGCACCCTGGACAGTGACTATTTATTGACGTCGCCTAGCAACGCTCCCATAATTACGGGTGCACACACGTAGTCACCCGTTATTACGGGAGCCCCATTGACTTCCTCAGTCTGGCTGTAGACCTTGAAATACATAGGTCCAGCCAGAATGAAGAAATGTCATGTTAAAAAACCAATACGCTCCGCAGCACACATAACATGTACATGACATCTGCGGACTTCATTGCGGAATTTAGAATCTCCATTGAAGTCAATGGAGAACTTCCGCAATGAGTCCGCAACCAGTCCGCCACATGTCCGCAACAACCATTGTATGCGGTGGACACCAAATTCCACACCGCAGCCTATGCTCCGCAGCGGAATTTTCCGCATCGTCTAAACAAACACTACTAAAAAGCAGTGGAAGGCAATGGAGAAACGGGTCCGCTGCGGATTAACGCTGCGGAGTGTCCGCAGCGGAATTCCAGAGCAATTCCGCCACGTGGGGCTTTGCCCTTACTTGTCTCCCAGAGACTACACCCAGAATAGGTTATTTCACACTGCCTCACTCACGGTACCGTTTACTTGTCCACTGGTCCACAGCAGACTTCCCTGAGCTAAACACTGCCAGGGCCAGCCTTAGGTTGGATGACACCTTGTGCGGGACTTTCTATTGCTGCCCTCCACAAACCAAAAATAAACCGCATATATAGACACGCACATACTGGAACATATATACTGTACATACATAAAGGCAGATATTTAAACATACAGGCAAATATACATATATATACACACACACACACACACACACACACACACACACACACACACGCACATACACAAGTCATGTACACACACACACAAACACACATAATGGGACATATACAAATAGATAAAAGTAAATATATGGCCATACAGGCAAATATACACACACGGGCACACATACACACATAATGGGACATATACAAATACATAGAGATAAATATATAGCCATACAGGCAAATATACACACAGGGGCACATATACAGACCCATATATACCCACACAGGCACATATATACACAGTACAGATAATGTTGTAGATGTTACCTGCAGTCCTGTGTAACACGCCAGATAGCACACAGTGATAACTCTCTGAGTACAAATAATGTAGTAGTTTTACCTGCAGTCCTATGTAACACCACAGATAACACACAGTGATAACTCTCTGAGCACAGATAATGTAGTAGATGTTACCTGCAGTCCTATGTAACACCACAGATAACACAGTGATAACTCTCTGACTACAGATAATCTAGTTATGTCACCTGCAGTCCTATGTAATACCACATATAAAAAACACAGCGATAACTCTCTGAGTACAGATAATGTAGTAGTGTGACCTGCAGTCCTATGTAACACCACGGGGCACGCGTCATATTGTTGGAATGCACATTTGCCATACATACACGGCTGGCGTTAAGAGGTCAAAGGGGTTTCCGGGCACTGGCGTAGCAATAGGGGTCGCAGCGGTCGCAATTGCGACCGGGCCCCGAAGCCAGGGGGGCCCACGGCCCCCCGCACCACATCAATAAAAAGTTACTATAGTAACTCGGGCCGCGGGCCCCTGTTACTATAGTAACATACTTTACTTACCTTCCTGGTTCCGGATCGCAGAGGAGGTCCTGACGTCAAGCGCTGTGCCGCGCACAGCATCGAGACGACAGAACTCCCGCCGCGGCCGAAGAGGAAGGTAAAGTTAGCCCTGACTGGCGGGGTCCGACTCCCGGGACCCGCCAATCAGCTGTTTTGAAGGGGCCGCAGCACTCGTACGAGAGCTGCTCCCCTTCATTCCTGTCACATCATTCCGGTCACACTGTGAATCCGTGTCGGCGATTCACAGTGTGGGCGAGTAGTGAAATGAAGGGGAAGCAGCTCTCGTACGAGTGCTGCGGCCCCTTCAAAACAGCTGATTTGCGGGTCCCGAGAGACACATCAGCTATTGATGGCCTATCCTGAGGATAGGCCATCAATGTTTAGGGACTGTACAACCCCTAAGCCTACGATGTAGCAGGCTTAGGGGGCCCATGAGACAGGATCACAGACCTGTATCTAAGCCAATCACATGGTAGGCTTAGATACATGGCCCATGCGTGATCCTGTCTGCTGGGCCCTGTATCTAAGCCAATCACATGGTAGGCTTAGATACATGGCCCATGCGTGATCCTGTCTGCTGGGCCCTGTATCTAAGCCAATCACATGGTAGGCTTAGATACATGGCCCATGTGTGATCCTGTCTGATGGGCCCTGTATATAAGCCTACCACACTGTAGGTTTAGATACAGGGCCCCAGCACACAGTAATCTTATACTGTATAAGATTACTGTCTGCTGGACCCTGTATCTAAGCCTACGTTGTGGTAGGCTTAGATACAGGGTCCCACAGACAGTATCACACATGGGCCCTGTATCTAAGCCTAACACACGTGTTACTAATCATTTTTTGTGTATTTTCTTACAGGTTCGGTCGTTGGACTACGTCGGATTCCAGGACTACTTCGATGACAGCTTTTTTTTTATTATCAATAAAATGGTTAATGCGGGCTGTGTGTTTTTTTTTTTTTATTTCAATAAAATATTTTTTCTATATCTTTGTGTTTTTTTTTTAAACTATATTACTACCGCCTTAGTAATGGCCGCCGGCTGATTGACAGCATCCATTGCTAAGGCGGGGCTTAGTGTTAGCTGATGCAGAGGCTAACACTAACCCCCTTTATTACCCCGGTACCCACCGCCACCAGGGGTGCTGGGAAGAGCCGGGTACGATCCAGTACCTGACCATCTGTAGTGATTGTCGGCCACTGGGGTGGCCGCAGGCTGGTATTATCAGGAGGGGAAAGGCCAAAAACAGTGGCCCTTCCTACCCTGGTGATGCTAGGCTGCTGCTGCTTTATTGTATCTGGCTGGTTATGAAAAATGGGGGGGACCCCACGTCATTTTAAAATAAAAAATAATTGGAAAGAACGATGTGGGGTCCCCCCCAATTTTCATAACCAGCCAGATACAACACAGCAGCAGCAGGCAGCATTACAAGGGTGGGAAGGGCCACTGTTTTTGGCCTTCCCCAGCCTAATACTACCAGCCTGCGGCCACCCCGGTGCCTGCCCGTCACTACAGATGGTCGGGTACTGGTTCGTACCCGGTTCTTCTCAGTACTCCTGGTGGCGGTGGGTACCGGGGTAATAATGGGGGTTAGTGTAGCCTCTGCACCGGCTAACATTAAGCCTCGCCTTAGTAATGGAGGTTGTCAATCAGCCAGCGGCCATTACTAAGGCGGTGATAATAAAGTTTAAAAAGATACAAGCACATAGAAAAAATATTTTATTGAAATAAAAAAACACAACCCTCATTAACCATTTTATTGAGAATAAAAAAAACGCCGTCATTGAAGTCCTCGAATCCGAAGTCCAACAACCGAACCTGTAAAAAAAACACAAACACACAAAAATAATCAGTAACACATAAAGAAGCAAAATTATTATTCTTATCTTTCCTGGGTCCAGCGCTGGAGCCGCAATGTCAGCGAGCTGGGTCCTGTATCTAATCCAATCATGTGTGATACTGTCTGCTGAGCTGTGTATCTAATCCAATCATGTGTGATACTGTCTGCTGGGCCCTGTATCTAATCGTATCTTGTGTGATACTGTCTGCTGGGCCCTAAATCGAATCCGATCATGTGTGATACTGTCTGCTGAGCCACTGTATCTAATCCTCTCATGTGTGATACTGCCTTCTGAGCCACTGTATCTAATCCTATCATGTGTGGTACTGTCTGCTGAGCCACTGTATCTAATCCTATCATGTGTGGTACTGTCTGCTGAGCCACTATATCTAATCCTATCATGTGTGATACTGTCTGCTGGGCCACTGTATCTAATCCTATCCATAGTTTATAGGGTCGTAGTGCTATAGATAGAATTGATCAGGAAAAGGAGAAGGGGAAAAGCATGTGGTCTGTGAGAAAATTAATATATAACTTTTATTGTTTTTAAATTAAAAGGAACAATGTGATTAAAAGGTCCAGTGGTGCAATTTGGTATGTGTGAGTGACCCCTCAGTTCACACACCCTTGGCCATGGATCATATGATAAGGTGGTATATAATATTGCTGTCAATATGCTCCATTAATAGTACTGGGTGAATAGACTGTAACTGCCACAAATTGCATTACAAAGGATTGAAGCTATTGGGCTGAAAGCTATGCCGATCACTCTATCTTTAATAAAGACTTGCTGTGTTACTAGCTATGCTAGAAGAAGCCAGAATAGACAGAGCGGATGCAGCGGTGACATCACGTAGACAGTACATCAAAACTGCAGCCCATTACTGGTCTCAGCTAAACACGGCTGAGGCTAATAATAGGCTGCAGCGCTGATGTATTTTCGACGTGATGTCACGGTTGCAGCCGCTCTGTGTACACACAGAGAACAGAGGTGACGGAAGCACCCCAGCGCAAGAACGTCAAGGAGGAGAGAGGTAAGTATAAGTTATTTTTCTTAATTTGTGTGTTTTGTGCAACTTTCTAACTATTTTTACCCCTTTCCAGACATTTGCCGTATCCATACGCCAAATGCATGGCACCGGCACAGAAGCTGAGCCGGTGCCATCATCACTGGATGTCAGCGGCATCTTACTGATGACATCCGGCTGCAATGGCGGGGACCGAAATTAGCTTTGATCCCCGCCATTAATCCCTTAAATGCAGCACTTAAGCGCGATAGCTGCATTTAAGGTGTTTGCAGCTCATCGGAACCCCGGCCTAATACTGGCATCCCGGTCTGCCTAGCACGGAAGCCGTTCAGGACCCGCCCAGCGGAGGAGCTTGAACGGCTTCCGTAGCCGCCGGCAGGATGGCGCCTGCTCAGGAGCTGAGCCGGCGTCATCAGTATTGAATGTCAGCTGTATGTTACAGCTGTCATCCACCTGTAATGGCAGGAACAGGAGCTAGCTCTGATCCCTGCCATTAACCCCTTAGATGCAGCGATCGAAAGCGATCGCTGCATCTTTGTGGTTGCTAGCAGATCGCCAGCCCTGACATGCAATCAGGGCTGCCGACTGCTGCTATGGCAACAGGAGACACAATGGCCTTCTGCTCTGCCATTACGGAAGCCGACTAGGCCCCGCCGGGAGATGAAGCCTAATCGGCTTGCTGTCAGTGAATAACTGACGGATCTAATACATTGCATTACGTAGGTAGTGCAATGTATTAGAAAAAAACAAAACAGACAGTTGGACCTTCAAGTCCCCTAGTGAGACTTGAAAAAAAGTGTAAAAAAAAGTATAAAAAAGTGTAAAAAAAAATGTTAAAAAAATACAAGTTAGAAAACATAATAAAAGTTTCAAGTAACAAAATAAAACACAATCACCCTGTTCCCTTATCAAGTCCTTTATTATTGAAAAAAAAAATAAAATAACCATATCTATTTGGTATCGCCGTGACTGTAACGGCCTGAGCTATAGAAATATTGTATTATTTAATGCACGCGGTGAACAGCGTAAAAAAAAAACATGAAAACTATACCAGAATTTCTGTTTTTTTGGTCACTTTGCCCTACAAATATTGGAATAAAAAGTGATCAAAAAGTTGCACGTATCCAAAAATGGTACCTATAAGAGCTATAGCTCGTCTCTCAAAAAACAAGCCCTCATACAGCTCCATCGATGAAAAAGTTATGGTTCTCACAACATTTTATTGTGCAAAACGTTGTAAAACATGAAAAAGTGCTATAAATTAGGTATCGCCGGAATCGGACTGGTCCACAGAATAAAGATAACATGTAATTTATAACGCATGGTGAACACTGTATAAAAAAAACTAACAAAACTATGGCAGAATTGCGTTTTTTTGGTTACCTGGCCTTCCAAAACATAGGATAAAAAGTGATCAAAAAGTCGCATGTACCCCAAAATGGTACCAATAATAACTACAGCTCGTTCCGCAAAAAAACAGCCCTCATACCACTATGTCTATGAAAAAATAAAATTAGTTAAGGCTCCAATAAGTCAGGAAATGCAAAATATGCAGTTGTACAGGTCCGAGGGGAACATTTCTTCTGTTTCAAGAGGCGATTTATAAAGGCCCCAAAATTAGGGAACCAGGAAGGGGAGGGCCCAAACATATCCGCTGGAAGCGATGGTGCCCATATTATGCCAGGACAACACTTTCCTAGCAAAATTCCCCAAACTACAAAGGTGCGGAGTGTGGACCAAAAAGGGGATAAGAAAGGACATAATTTATCAGTGCGACACTGGCCTGTGCAGAAAGGATTGCTCCACAGTGTAACACACATCTATGGAATATTTTATAGGTTTTTTTACCCCATTATTATACCACCTGACTATGCCCCTGATATACTCTGCCCAGCTTACATATGCCACCACATTAAAAACGGAAACACCAGTAATACTCAAACAAAACTACTACCAAGCAAAATCCACGCTCCACAAGCCAAATTGCGCTCCCTCCCCTCTGAACCCTACAGCGTGCCCAAATAGCAGTTTACGTCCATATATATGACATCACCATACCCGGGAGAACCCTTTTAACAATTTCTGGGGTATGTGTCTCCAGTGGCACAAGCTGGGCATGACATATTTGCCACTGAATTGGCATATCTAGGGAAAAATATTGATTTTTAATTTGCACCATTGGCAGTGCATTCATTTATGGAAAAGAGCTGTGGGGTGAAAATGCTCACTACACTCCTTAATAAAAGTCTTGAGGAGTGTAGTTTCCAAAATGGGGTCACTTTCTTTTTATTATTTCATATCTGAGCCCTGTAATTGTGAATCAATACTTTGTAAATAGCCAAATTAGGCCTCAATTTTACATGGTAATATTGCCACTTTACAAAGCATTAGAGAGGCCTCATCTAGAATATGCAGTTCAGTTCTGGGCTCCAGTTCATAGAAAGGATGCCCTGGAGTTGGAAAAAATACAAAGAAGAGCAACGAAGCTAATTAGGGGCATGGAGAATTTAAGTTATGAGGAAAGATTGAAAGAATTAAACCTATTTAGCCTTGAAAAAAGACGACTAAGGGGGGACATGATTAACTTATATAAATATATTAATGGCACATACAAAAAATATGGTGAAATCCTGTTCCTTGTAAAACCCCCTCAAAAAACAAGGGGGCACTCCCTCCGTCTGGAGAAAAAAAGGTTCAAGCTGCAGAGGCGACAAGGCTTCTTTACCGTGAGAACTGTGAATCTATGGAATAGCCTACCGCAGGAGCTGGTCACAGCAGGGACAGTAGATGGCTTTAAAAAAGGGTTAGATAATTTCCTAGAACAAAAAAATATTAGCTCCTATGTGTAGAAATTTTTCCTTCCCTTTTCCCGTCCCTTGGTTGAACTTGATGGACATGTGTCTTTTTTCAGCCGTACTAACTTTGTAACTATGTAACTATGTAACTATGTAACTCCTGAGCCCTGTCAATTGTCCAGGCAAAAGATTATGGTCACATGTAGGGTGTTTTTAAAACCGGGAAACACTGCATAATAATTTAAGATCTGTCTTGTTATGGTGGCACAAGCTGGGCACCACATATTGGCATATCTATGGAAAAAATCCCATTTTCACTCTGCAACATCGAGTGCCCAGAAACCAATCCAGAAAAATCTGCACTCCAAAAGCCAAATTCCGCTCCTTCCCTTCTGAGCCCTGCCGTGTGCCCAAACAGCAATTTATGACCACATATGGGGTATTGCCGTACTCTGGAGGAATTGCTTTACAAATGTTGGGTTCTTTTTTTCCTTTATTTGTTGAGAAAATGAAAAATTGCGAGCTAAAACTACGTCTTATTGAAGAAAAGGGATTGTTTTTATTTTCACTGCCCAATTCTAATAAATTCTATGAAACACATGTGGGGTCAAAATGCTCACTACACCCCTAGATGAATTCCTCAAGGGGTGTAGTTTCGTAAATGGACTCACTTTTTGGGCATTTTCATTGTTTTGTCTCACGTGATTTGCAAATGTGACATTCCTGCTAAATTTGAGCTCCAAAAGCCAAATAGCACTCTTTCCCTTCTAAGCCCTGCCGTGTTTCCAAACAGCCGTTTATGACCACATGTGGGGTATTGTTTTACTCGGGAGAAATTGCTTTACAAATTTTGCGGTGCTTTTTCTCCTTTAGTCTTTGTGGAAATGAAAAAAAATTCGCTAAACCTACATTTTCTTTGAAAAAATTTAGATTTCCCTTTTCAGGGCCTAGTTCCAATAATTTATGCAAAAAAACCTGTGGGGTCAAAATGCTCACTATACCCCTAAATAATTTCCTCAATGGGTGTAGCTTCCAATATGGGGTCACTTGTGGGGGATTTCCTCTGTTTTGTAATAATATAAAATTATGCCAATCTAAAGTAGACATATGGGGGATGTTAAGTAGCAAGAATTTTTTGTGGTATAACTGCCTGTCTTACAAGCAGATACATTTAAATTGAGAAAAATGCAAATTTTTTTGCAAATTTTGGTGTTTTTCACTATTAAATACTGAACGTATCAACCAAATTTTGCCAGTAACATAAAGTTCAATGTGTCACGAGAAAACAGTCTCAGAATAGCTTGGAAAGGTAAAAGTATTCCGAAGTTATTACCACATAAAGTGAAACATGTCAGATTTGAAAAATGAGGCTCTGTCTCTGCTCTATTTTTACTTTTTCAGATACAGCTGCTTTGTATCATGGATACACAGCAGCTGCATCCTGCGCTGAGACTTGAATCCGTCAGGTCAGAGGGACTGACGGGTTCAGTGTCAGCGGGTCCTGAATGTTTCTCACACACAGGATCCACCTGTAATCTATCACATCTAAGTTCATAACTTTGATGTTATCGATTCTAGGTGGATCCTGCATGTCAGAATTTTGAATAAAAAGTATTTAGAAAGTTCCACAAAACACACTGACTGACATTTTTATGTATTACATAAAATGGTTTCAAAGGTGTACATAGCCTTTAATATAATGTGAACAGGGCTTAAAAAGGCAACAAATGGTAAAGATGCATTATGGAGGAACGGAATTCTGTGCTCATTTGCCATTTATTAACACTTTAGTGTTGTTCAGTGACACCACGGTGCCCATTTGCAATTTACTGCCCGTTTAGCACCCTTTGTGACAGAAGAACAATAAAGGGACAACAGAATGGCAAATGGGCATCAAGGGGGCACTGAACAAAAGGGCACTAAACAGGCAATAAGTGGCAAATGGGCACCGAGATGGCACTGAATGCTCTGCCCATTTGCCATTATTGCCCTTTTTAGACCCCCATCAGTGCCCCCATTCAACCAAAGCCAGCAGTCAGTGACTGACCTGCTGGGCTTTTCACAAACACTGCCCACTGGTGCTGCTAGAGCCGCCCTGGAGAAAAACATTTCATTGGTGTCCCCACTAGCCCAGGAAACGCATAGGAAGATAGCGCGGTGTCTCTTCCCTGTCTTGCGTCCTGAATAATGTCATCACGCCTGTCTCGTCATTCAGGAGGCAGGACAGGAAGAGTGAGTGGATGAGCAGTGGCCAGGGTGCAGGACAGCCAGTATTGAGGTCGGTGCATTTAGTGATTGGCACCTGCCTCGCTGGCGTCGCATGTAGTGGCCACGGCGCGGGGTGCGCGCGCCTGCTTGCTCCCTTCTTACAGTATGGCGGTTGGCGCCCTGTGTGACCGCACCAGTCGCATGTAGCTAAGGCCGGCCATGAACTTAGCTCACCCTTTGACTTAGCTCAGCAAAGCAGCTTGCCTCCAAGGACTCGTTCACTTCTAAGCCACCGACCCCCTGCTTAGCTCTGCATAGGCCCGCGTCTACTCTCTGGCTCACCACTGGCTCACCACTACCACAGTAGCAGCCTTAAGCAAGGTGGCGCAGTGTATTAGAGTCCCCACACTCTGTCTTCCACCAACAGTTCTTCTTGAGCCAGTCCTCCATACCTCCCCTGTCACTGTCCACCAAAATTCTCTCATTCTTTTGTATAGTGACAACACATGTATATGACAGTGCCACAGGGCATCAAGGCCTGCCCCTCCAGAAAACCTATAGACAAAAACAAATATATACAGTGCAAAAAACATATTTACACAGTATAAACCAAAAAAAAAGAAACTTTCAGCAAAACTTTGCAGTCCTTTCAAAGTTATAGACAACCATAATAAAAGCGATACATAGACTGTCCATAGGCTGTTAATGGGGGGGGGGGGGGGGGTACTTAGTTCGCTTTTCTTACATGTGTTATCCTAGCCTAAAAATATTTGTAATCTGCACCAATGATCATAATAACATTGGTGAAAAACGTATTGTACATTTGATAGTCCTGAACTATACTAAGAATCTAAATGCTCTTTTTAAGTTTAATGAATGTGCAAGAGTCTCCAAAGTACCTGGGCATTGCTCCACTGGCATCATTGACCTGAGGAGGCCATTGGGGAAGGACTGCTTAGTGTTGCTGGGCCTGGGTTCTGATGTTCCTTGTCGTGGCACGTACCAGGCCATTTCTGTGGATTTGGGGGTCTATTTGAAGCTGGAGAAATTACATTGAAAAAAGAGGGTACATGGAGTTGTTCTCCCTTTTGTCTCTGGAAGGCTTTCCAAAGGGAAAAAGCTTTGCGAACTGGCTGCATGCACACAAGTATTTGGGATGTTCAAGGAACCTATACCATTGTTTGAAATTCTGTGCAGTGGCGTAACGATCGTGTTCACAGGGGGTGCAACTGCACCCAGAGGGGAATGGGGCCTGTAGACGGGCTGCCCTGGATACCCTCAGGCTGCCACATCAGGTTATGTCACACAAGGTCTTTGGCGCAGCGCATACAAGATCCTGACACCGGGCAGCAACAGGAGGTTGTGTGCTGCGTGTGCCGTCCATGGCCGTGGACCGTCGGGTTTACTCACCTCCCGACGCCCGCAGCCATGGATCAGTGAACGCTGGCTCGCATCTTCTTCCTAGGAGACGCCAGCGCTCACTTCCGCTCTGGTCCGCTCTGTCTCGTAGGGTGCACTCGCACGCACGTGCCCGGTCTTATAGGGCCAGCGTGCGCACTTGTGAAACCATCATCATCAACTACACATGATTCCTGGACTATAAGAAGGGCCCTGCCCTTCTGATCCTTGCCTGAGCGTTGTTAGTGTATCCCAAGTCTGTCTTGCAAATGGTCCCTTAGTGTTTTCCCGTACCAGTTATTACCCGTGTCCTGTTACCCGTATCCCGTGCTGTGTTTCTGAGCCTCTTAGTATTGGAGTCGTGTCCCACTGCACCTGCTGTCGTTTGCCACATCCAGTGTCGTTTGCCACGTCCAGTGTCTTCTGCCATGTCCACTGTGTTCTGCCACGTCCAGTGTCGTCTGCCATGTCTTGTACTGTCCGCCACGTCTGGTGCAACCTGCTGCACCTACCTCCATCCGTGCTGAAGCCACATCCACTGTCTGAACTAGTTCAGGTACTCGTGTGTTACGAACTGCTATAGACTTTTGTATAGACTGGGACTAGGCAAGCTGCCTCTCCGCTATGGCGGAGCGGCCTAGTGTGTCCACATACAATGTGATCGTGACAGTACGCTCAGGACATGGAACCCGCTGGCCAGCCCAAGACCGCAGTCCAGAAGATCCACACGGAGATGCATGAACTACGCACACGTCAGGATCAACTCCTTAAGGTGGTAAATATTATCATGGTCCGTCTGGATCAACTCACTTTTCCTCCCCCGTTTCCTCCTCCAGAGACTGTTGCTGTGCCACTACCCATTGCTTCTCCTGTTTGTTCCGGATCCACGGTTCCTCTGCCTCTTCTTCCTTGCTATGACGGTGATACCAGAGCCTGTAGAGGAATTATTAACCAATGCACGTGTAATGATGGGGGTTGGGAAACAGACAAGTGAGCCCTAATCTACCCGCCACTCAGTCCCTGCCTACTTGCAACGACCCGCCCTAGGTGACGGGGTACAACTGTGCGACGGTCCCTACGCTCAGTAAGTGCACGACAGACAAACAGACAAGGGTACACAAAGCTAAGGGAAATGGGGCAGTTGCCCACGGCAACACCGTGAGCAACAAGAGTGGTGAACGAGCCGAGTCAAACCAGGAGTGTACGAGGTACCAAACGCAGAGCAAGAGAGTAGTGAACAAGCCGAGTCAAAACAGGAGTGTACGTGGTACCAAATGCAGAGCAGGAGAGTAGTCAGTAAGCCAGGGTCAGTATGAAGCAGGGACAAATAGTTCAGAAGCTGCAGCAGGGCCAGGAAACCAAACGAGAAGAATCACAAGCAAGGAGGAACAGGAAAGGCAGGTATAAATAGACAGAGGGCGGGAGCTAGCTCCGTCTGGCCAGGCTGTGATAGGCTCTCCCACTCCTAAGCCTGCCATCCTGAGTGGTGGAAGACTGATTACCTATGGGCGTGGATACAGAAGCTGTGCCTGGCAGATCCTTAACAGTACCCCCACTTTTATGAGGGGCCACCGGACCCTTTCTAGATGGACCTGGTTTATTGGGGAAACGAAGGTGGAACCTCCTGACCAATACCCCAGTGTGAACATCCCGGGTGGGTACCCAAGTCCTCTCCTCAGGCCCGTATCCTCTCCAATGGACCAGGTACTGGAGGGAGCCTTGGACCATCTTGCTGTCCACAATCTTGGCCACCTCGAATTCTACCCCCTCAGGGGTGAGAACGGGGACAGGAGATTTCCTCGAGGGAGCCAAGGACGGGGAGCAGCGTTTAAGGAGGGAGGCATGAAACACGTCGTGTACTCGAAAAGATGGGGGCAACTCCAGTTGGAAGGAGACAGGATTGAGGACTTCAATGACCTTGTACGGCCCTATAAACCGGGGAGCAAACTTCTTGGACGGGACTTTAAGGCGCAAGTTCTTTTACGATAGCCACACCAGATCCCCGACCATAAACAAGGGGTTAGTAGAACGTCTTCTATCTGCCTGAGTTTTTTGTAAGCTCTGGGACGCCTCTAGGTTCTTCTGAACCTGGGCCCAGACTGTGCACAGTTCCCGATGAACGACCTCTACCTCGGGATTGTTGGAACTACCAGGTGAAACGGAGGAGAACCGTGGATTAAACCCAAAATTACAGAGAAAGGGGGAGACCCCTGACGAGTTACTGACCCGGTTATTAAGGGAAAATTCGGCGAGGGGAATGAATGAGACCCAATCATATTGACAGTCAGAGATAAAACACCTTAAATATTGTTCTAGAGACTGATTAGTCCTCCTCTCAGTTTGGCCATTAGTTTCAGGATGGAAGGCAGAGGAGAAGGACAGATCAATCTCCAACTTTTTACAGAAGGCTCTCCAAAACAAAGAAAGAAATTGTACCCCTCTATCAGAAACAATATTGACAGGGACCCCATGGAGACGCAGGATGTGTTTGACAAACAAGGTAGCTAACGTCTTAGCATTGGGTAGTTTTTTGAGGGGCACAAAGTGGCACATCTTACTGAAGCGGTCTACTACAACCCACATCACCGACTTGCCTTGAGATGGAGGCAAATCGGTGATAAAATCCATGGAGATATGGGTCCAAGGTCTCTGGGGAATGGGCAAAGAACGTAGTAAGCCCGCTGGTCGGGATCTGGGAGTCTTGGACCTAGCACAAACCTCACAAGCGGCGACGTAGGCCTTAACGTCTTTAGACAACCCAGGCCACCAATAGTTTCTGGCAATGAGGTGCTTGGTACCCAGGATGCCAGGATGACCAGATAGTGCGGAGTCATGATTTTCCCTAAGTACCCTTAGCCGGAATTGCAGGGGAACAAACAGCTTGTTCTCAGGAAGGTTCCCAGGAGCTGAACCTTGATCAGCAGCAATTTCAGAGACTAAATCAGAATCAATAGAGAAAATGATTATACCTGGAGGCAAAACACAAGCAGGATCTTCCTCCGAAGGAGGGCTGACCATGAAGCTACGCGACAGTGCATCAGCCTTAATATTTTTAGACCCAGCCCTATAGGTAACCAAAAAATTGAATCTGGTAAAAAATAACGCCCATCGAGCTTGTCTCGGGTTTAGCCTCCGGGCCGATTCTAGGAAAACCAGATTCTTGTGGTCGGTAAGGACCGTTACCTGGTGCCTAGCCCCCTCCAGGAAGTGGCGCCACTCTTCAAATGCCAATTTAATGGCTAAGAGTTCGCGGTTGCCAATATCATAGTTACTCTCAGTGGGCGAAAACTTCCTGGAGAAGTAGGCACAGGGACGGAGATGGGTGAGGGACCTGGTCCCCTGGAACAAGACAGCCCCCACTCCCACCTCGGACGTGTCAACCTCCACGATAAATGGCTCCTTTTGTTTGGGCTGAACCAACACCGGGGCCGAGATAAAGCACTTCTTAAGGACCTCAAAAGCCTGGACAGCCTCAGGAGGCCAGCGGAGGAGATCAGCACCCTCGCGAGTGAGGTCCGTAAGAGGCTTAGCGATGACCGAGAAGTTAGCAATAAATCTCCTGTAATAATTAGCGAAACCCAAGAAGCACTGTAACGCCTTCAGGGAGGCAGGTTGGACCCATTCCGCCAAAGCCTGGACCTTGGCGGGGTCCATGCGAAATTCATGAGGAGTGAGGATTTGACCCAAAAATGGTATCTCCTGCACCCCAAACACACATTTTTCGGTCTTCGAACAGTTTGTTTTCCCGAAGGACATGAAGCACCTTCCTGACATGCTCAATGTGGGAGGACCGGTCCTTGGAAAACACAAGTATGTCATCAAGGTACACTACAAGAAATACCCCCAGGTAATCTCTTAAAATCTCATTTATGAAATTCTGGAAGACCGCGGGAGCATTACACAACCCAAAGGGCATGACGAGGTATTCAAAATGACCTTCGGGCGTGTTAAACGCAGTCTTCCACTCATCCCCCTCTTTGATGCGGATAAGGTTATACGCCCCCCGTAGATCAAACTTAGAGAACAATTGGGCCCTCTGAACCTGATTAAAGAGATCAGGAATCAAAGGAAGGGGATACTGGTTCCTTACAGTGACCTTATTCAAGTTACGGTAGTCAATGCATGGCCTAAGACCACCATCCTTCTTCCCTACGAAGAAGAAGCCAGCACCTACCGGAGAAGTAGAGGGGCAAATGTAACCCTTGGCCAGGCATTCCTGGATATACTCTCTCATGGCTTCACGTTCGGGACAAGAGAGATTAAATATCCTACCCTTAGGGAGCTTAGCTCCTGGTACCAAATCGATAGCGCATTCGTATTCTCTATGAGGAGGTAACACTTCGGAGACCTCCTTAGAGAAAACATCAGCGAAGTCCAGAACAAACTCAGGTAGCGTGTTCACCTCCTCAGGGGGAGAAATAGAATTAACAGAAAAACATGACGTCAAGCATTCATTACCCCATTTGGTAATATCCCCAGTATTCCAGTCAAACGTGGGATTATGCAACTGCAATCAGGGAAGGCCTAAAACCAAATCGGACGATAATCCCTGCATCAACAGTACAGAGCACTGCTCCAAATGCATGGAGCCAACAAGGAGTTCAAAAACAGGGGTATGCTGTGTAAAATAACCATTAGCGAGAGGAGTGGAGTCGATACCCACTACCGGGACAGATTTAGGCAAATCAATCAAAGGCATAGCTAAAGACATAGCAAATTCCACAGACATGATATTAGCAGACAACCCTGAATCCACGTAGCAGACCTACCACCAAAAGAGACCTGAAAGGGAAGCAAGATTTTATTACGTTTCATATTTACGGGAAATACCTGTGCGCCCAAGTGACCTCCCCGATGATCACTTAGGCGCGGAAGTTTTCCGGCTGCTTATACTTACGCCTAGCACAGGTGTTCACTTGATGCTTGTCATCCCCACAATAGAAGCAGAGACCATTCTTCCTGCGGAACTCTCTACGTTGTTGGGGGGACACGGAGGCCCCGAGTTGCATAGGTACCTCCGAGTCTTCCGTGGAAGAACGAAGCAACAGAACCTCGGGAGGCATCATGGGGGAGTCAGAGGAGAAAACACAAAAACGTTCACGTTGTCGTTCCCTGAGACGTCAGTCAAGTCGTACCGCTAAAGCCATAACCTGGTCTAGGGAGTCAGAAGAGGGATAGCTAACTAACAGGTCTTTCAGGGCGTTCGACAGACCCAACCTAAACTGGCACCTTAAGGCAGGGTCATTCCACCGAGAAGCTACGCACCACTTCCTAAAGTCAGAGCAATACTCCTCAACAGGTCTCTTACCCTGACGTAAGGTCACCAGCTGACTCTCGGCAAAGGCAGTCCTGTCAGTCTCGTCATAAATGAGTCCGAGAGCAGAAAAGAAAAGATCAACGGAGGAAAGTTCAGGGGCGTCAGGAGCCAAGGAGAAGGCCCATTCTTGGGGCCCTTCCTGGTACCGGGACATAATTATACCCACCCGCTGGCTCTCAGAACCTGAGGAGTGGGGCTTTAAACGAAAATAGAGCCTACAACTCTCCCGAAAGGAGAGAAAAGTCTTCCGGTCCCCTGAGAACCGGTCAGGCAACTTGAGGTGGGGTTCAAGAGGTGAGGTGAGGGGCACTACCATGGTAGCGTCAGGCTGGTTGACCCTCTGAGCCAGGGCCTGGACCTGTAGGGAGAGACCCTGCATTTGCTGAGCCAGGGTCTCAAGGGGGTCCATATTAGTGTGAGGGACCAGGGTAGACTAGGTAAATGGGCTTGTGATTATGTAATGATGGGGGTAGGGAAACAGACAAGTGAGCCCTAATCTACCCGCCACTCAGTCCCTGCCTACTTGCAACGACCCGCCCTAGGCGACGAGGTACAACTGGGCGACGATCTCTACGCTCAGTAAGTGCACGACAGACAAACAGACAAGGCTACACAAAGCTAAGGGAAATGGGGCAGTTGCCAACGTAGTCCAACAACCGAACCTGTAAGAAAACACATAAAAAACGATTAGTAACACATGTGTTAGGCTTAGATACAGGGCCCATGTGTGATACTGTCTGTGGGACCATGTATCTAAGCCTACCACAAGGTAGGCTTAGATACAGGGTCCAGCAGATAGTAATCTTATACAGTATGAGATTACTGTGTGCTGGGGTCCTTTATCTAAACCTACCGTGTGGTAGGCTTAAATACAGGGCCCATCAGACAGGATCACACATGGGCCATGTATCTAAGCCTACCATGTGATTGGCTTAGATACAGGGCCCAGAAGACAGCATCACACAATCTGTGATCCTGTCTCATGGGCCCTCTAAGCCTGCTACATCGTAGGCTTAAAGGGGTTGTCCAGTCCCTAAACATTGATGGCTTATCCTCAGGATAGGCCATCAATAGCTGATGTGTTGGGGTCCGACTCCCGGGAGTCAGCCAATCAGCTGTTCTGAAGGGGCCGCAGCACTCGTAGGACAGCTGCATCCCCTTCATTTCCCTTACTCGCTTACACTGTGAATCGCCGATACGGATTCACAGTGTGAGCAAGTGACCGAAATGAAGTGACCGGAATGAAGGGGAAGCAGCTCTCGTACGAGTGCTGCGGCCCCTTCAAAACAGCTGATTGGCGGGTCCCAGGAGGCGGACCCCTCCAATCAGCTTCAGCAGACAGGGATATTAATCTTACCCTCCTCTTCAGCCGCGGCGGAAGTTCTGTACTGACTCTATCCAGGATCACGCTGTGCTCCGGAACCAGAAAGGTAAGTACTGTCAGTTACTATAGTAACAGGGGCCCGTGGCCCGAGTTACTATAGTAACTTTTTATTGTTGTGGTGCGGGGGGCCGCGGGCCCCCCTGGCTTCGGGGCCCGATTGCAATTGTGACCGCTGCAACCCCTATAGCTACGCCACTGCCCTCAAGCAAGAAGGTTCCACAGTAGGGGGGTATGCTATTTCCTTCCGTACCCTGGCAGCAGAGCTGGCATGAAACAATGAGGCACTGGTGGCGACCTTCTGGCAGGGACTGTCCTCTCACATCAAGGATGAATTGGCGGCCTGCGACCTTCCTTTTACCTTGGATGCCCTCATCCTGTTAGCCACTCGGAGAATCCGAGAGTGTACTCAAGAGGTTCGACAGGAGAGCCGGGGTCACAGACCAGCACCCTCGGACCAGAGACCACTATTGCCTTCCCATAGTGCGCTACCTGAAGAACCCATGCAGGTAGACAGAGTCCGGTTGTCTGCCCCCACACAGTATAATGCCCCATAACTGCCCCATACAGTATAATACCCCCTCATAACAGCCCCATACCGTATAATGCTCCCCATATCAGCCCCGATAGTATAATGCCCCACATAGCTGCCCCCATACAGTATAGTACACTACATATCAGCCCCCATACAGTATAATGCCCCCCATATTAGCTCCCCTTACAGTATAATGCCCCCATATCAGCTCCCCATACAGTATAATGCCCCTCCATATCAGCTCCACATACAGTATGATGCCCCCATATCAGCTCCCAATACAGTATAATGCCCCCCATATCAGCCCTCATACAGTATAATGCCCCCCATATCAGCCCCACATACAGTATAATGCCCCTCCATATCAGCTCCCCATACAGTATAATGCCCCTCCATATCAGCTCCCCATACAGTATAATGCCCCTCCATATCAGCTCCCCATACAGTATAATGCCCCCCATATCAGCTCCCCATACAGTATAATGCCCCCCATATCAGCTCCCCATACAGTATAATGCCCCCCATACAGTATAATTCCCCCATATCAGCCCCTATGCAGTATAATGCCCCCCCCACCATATCAGCCCCCCATACAGTATAATCTCCAATATGTGCATAATAGAAAAACAGCATAATTACGTACATATCCCCGTTCCCACGCCGGGTGGCGGATCCTTCGCCTCCTCTGGTGTGTGCTATGAGTGACTCGGCGCAGACAGGTGCAATAATGTCGCTACATCCCGCCGGTGCTCAGGGCACAGTGAATGCTGGATCAAGGAGCCGTCAGCTCCTTGCTCCAGCATTGAATGGAACCGGGACCTCAGTGAGTGACTCGCAACCCCCCGGAGGTCTTCATACGACCCCCCTAGGGGGACGCGACCTACAGTGTGTAATGTAATGCTCTATTAAAACCAAGAAATTCCAGAGAGATAACAATGACTATCTACAAGGTAGGGTCTATAAGTGGAGGAATGGTAGAACACGTTCTGGATTTCGATCCAGATCAGGGTCTATGTCCTCTCAAGCCTCCAATGACGATAACACAGAAACAAGGTGGAATGGGGACACGGCACCTGGACTAAATCCAAATCTCCCTCGGAGAAATAGGGAGAGACAAGCCACTAAACGGAAGTCACCTTCTCCATATTCTGGGGGCAAAAAATCGAGAAATTTTGAGGTAATTAATTTGTCGACATATACCCTCTCTGACACGCAATGTGAGATTTTAAGTAAGGGACTTACATTTTCCCCAAGTAATCAATTTGACTTTTTTACAGCGGTAAAAGATTTGTTCCTTTTCTCACGGAAGTTGGTACTACGGAAACTCCATGGGAGGGGCACTTACCATATGGGTCTGGACAGCCCCTTGGAAAGAGAAACTCTACTAGCCCTGGAGGAACTTTTGCAGGAGCAAATCCCCTTAGAGCAAAGTGGGTTCCCCAATTTGATTGTACCCCGGTCCAAAAGGTTCCCCCCCTTGTCCCTGTGTCCACAAGTGGAGATTTTTACAAGACTTGTGATGGAAGATTTTAAACAGATCTCCATCAACAATAGGTATGACAACCTCACTGCTGCACAACGGACAGCACTTAGATCTCTACAATCACTTGAAGATGTGGTTTTTAAGGCGGCGGACAAGGGGGGTAACATTGTGGTCTGGCCAACCAAACAATATGAGAAAGAAGCCTTCCGTCAATTACGGATCAAAGAGACATATTGTAAATTGAGTCATAATCCTATAGGCACCTTTACTTTGGACCTAATGAAAATTTTGAATAGCGCCTTTGAAAAGGGAATTATCCCTAAAAAAATATTGGATGGTTTAGTTGTGGAATTTCCTAAAATTCCCACTTTTTACATTCTCCCCAAAATTCATAAAAATATCAGGGATCCCCCAGGTCGCCCGATAGTGTCAGGGATTGGTGGTCTATGTGAACCAGTATGCAGGTTCATCGACTTCTATTTGAAACCCTTAGTCAAGTGCCTACCATCATATGTTAAAGATACCACTGAAGTACTCAAAAGAGTTGATGGAATATATTTGGAGGCAGACATGCTACTGGTCACAGCAGACGTGGAGTCCTTGTACACGTGTATTAGACACGAAGATGGCATTGAGGCGGTCCGCTTCTTCCTCGGCAAACTATGAGAGACATCCTGCAAAAACACTGGCCTATCCTACAATTGGAGGCAACACTTGCTCCAGTCCTACCCCCACATCCTCAAATGACAGCAAGAAGAAGCAGGAATCTTAAGGACATCCTTATACAGAGCCATTATGTCCCCAAACGAGTGAACCCTTTCTCGGCCAGAGGTCCGGTCCAAGGCTGTTTCCCCTGTGGTGATTGCATAGCGTGTCCAAATATTTTGCGGACTACAACTTTTGACTCTGTAAAGACGGATAGACGTTTTAAAATATTGCAATATATCTCGTGTAGTACCACTCACGTGATATATTACGCCACATGCGACTGCCCCAAGGTCTATGTAGGTCCAACCTCCAGACAACTAAGATTACGGGTGAGGGAACATGTATGGGACATATCTGCAGCAAAAGATGTAGTTGACTTGACGACTCTAAAAACCATCCCAAGACACTTTAAATTAAAACATGGATGTGACCCTAGAACCTTTCGCGTAAGAGGTATTGACCGGATACATTGCGGTGTCAGAGGTGGGGATGTCAAAAAGATACTTGCACAAAAAGAGTGAAGGTGGATTATCACATTGGGTACCATGACTCCTCATGGTCTCAATGAAAACCTAAGTTTCTCTGCCTTTCTGTAACATACTTGTTGCCTTTCGGAATATTATGTGATTCGGCCAGCAAATCTCTTTCATACCAACCTCTCTTTCTTCCCCCCCCCCCCTTTTTTCATTTTTTCTTTTTGGGAAGCAACACCACATCATATTTTTCATATTTTTAGTCACATTTATAGTGCAAGCATAGAACATATTTTCATACTTATCCCAACACCTCCTCATGTCCTGGGGTTGCGCATGCTGTGAGTGAACCTGGGAGCCTCGCCCTGGCTCTCTGTCGTCTCCACGCTCGCACTGTGCCTGCTTTGTCTCCATGGACACGCGTCCTTGGGGGCACGCAGGCGCACTGCGGGCGTGACGACAGAGGACAGGGATCCCGCGGCTCAAGTCAAGTTCCCGCGCATGCGCCGTTAGACCGGAACTGGAGGACGGACACCGGAGTTTCACATTTCATCATTAATCCAACCCTATATAAAGCATGACATTGACAGTACCTAATACACTACCCCATGAGGAAGCTAGATTGGCGAAACGCGCGTCGGGGCGCAATCTTTTCAGGCTGCAGTGTGGGGCCATTACAACGGTCATTTCCATGGGTAAGCCTCCCTTCATATTTTTTATGTCATATATAGACCTATTGCAATATATACAGGCTATGCACACTTGACGTTTTTCTCTGGCAACTTCAGCCTCATTATGACATTTTGGTCCTGGTCTATCTCTATTTATATAAAGCGTTAACTAATTATGGTAACAAATCCTTTACACTTCAGCAATTTTGGAAACATATGGTCTTAGAGTGATTTCTCTCTCTGTAAACTTTGCTGCCACTATCAACTTATAGTTACGCATGTATAATACCATTTAGACTATGTCACCTGTGATCTATATCAGATAGTGAATCTTTGCCAGGGAACTTCTGTTGTGGTGGGCTTAATACCCCAACTTTTATTTTTCTTGAAGCTATCACACTGCGTTCCTTCTTTTATTCGGATCCTTCTTTGAATTTTATATATCAGTATTTTGTATTGTATGTCCTAAATAAAATTTGTTAATTTTTTACCATACCTGTGGCGTAATGACTTCTTTTTCTCTAAGTCTTCTAGTGTGTAATGTATTGTGTTGTATTGTGCAGTTTGTGGTAGAGAGAGGAGGGGGGGCTGTAATTTAACGGGCCCCCCCTCTTTACCGCAAACCTCACAATATAACACAATACATTACAAGGCAACACAATACATTACAACAACACAATACATTGCATTACAATACAGACTCTGCAGCTCACCTGGAGTCCTCTGCACCGGCTCTTCCACTGCACTGGCTGGAAGACGTGTCATGTGACAACACGGTCACATGGTACACGAAGCATGCTGTATGGCAACGGGGGCGACCGCTGCGACCCCTATAGTTACGCCACTGCCTTAAGGGTCATTTTGTGCGCCAATGCCCACAGAAACCGGGAAACTCAATCACCTAGGGTTGGTTGGAGAGGCAACTCTAGGTGGGACATCTCCAAATGATAAAACCTCTTCCAAATTATCGATTCCTTTGGCCATCGTCTCCGGAGAGACGTCACAACCCTCCTCTGCCCACCTTGACTCCGGAGCATCTGCTAAATTCATCCAGCAGGATATAGTGGATCATTTAGATCTACCAACAGTTCTTCTGGAGAGACTCCTGGCTGTTGCCTCTGTGAATTGCCTACCATTGCCTGATCCGATTATGTTCATCACTGAGCCATTGACACTACGGGTCGGAGCTCTTCACTCGGAGCAGATCGCCTTCCTTGTACTACCTAAGGCTATCAATCCTATCCTTCTGGGTCTGCCATGGCTTCGCCTACACGCCCCGGTTCTTGACTGGAGTTCCGGAGAAATTCTTCAATGGGGTCCCAGATGCCATAGCCATTGTCTATCACAAGTTTGTCCTGTTATGCCCCCTCTGCCTCAGTCACTCTACGATCTACCATCTCAATATGCCAGTTTTGCAGAGGTCTTCAGCAAGCGAGAGGCTGAGATGTTGCCTCCACATCGGAATTATGACTGTCCCATTGAACTGGTTCCAAATGCTTCTCTTCCCCGTGGACGGGTATATCCTCTCTCCTTGCCAGAGACTTTATCCATTCAGCCTATATCAAGCAGAATTTGGAGAGGGGTTTTATACGACAATCTTTTCCACGGCTGGGTTCTCCTTCATTAAGAAGAGAGACGGATGTCTTCGACCCTGCATTGACTACCGTGGTCTCAACCAGATCACGGTCAAGAAGAAATATATAGTCAGAATTTTTTCAAAATTAGACTTGCGTGGGGCTTATAATTTGATTAGAATCCGTCAAGGGGACGAGTGGAAGACGGCGTTCAATACCCGAGACGGGCACTACGAATACCTGGTGATGATGATGTCTTCCGAGATCTCCTCTATATCTGTGTTGTAGTCTATCTTGATGATATTTTGATTTTCTCCCCAGATCTGATGACCCATCAGAGGCATGTCTGTCAGGTTCTACTGCGACTAAGGGAGAATCCCTTAAATGCCAAGTTGGAGAAGTGTGTCTTTGAAAATAAGTCTTTGCCCTTTCTGGGCTACATCATCTCGGATCAAGGTCTTAAGATGGATCCTGAGAAACTAAAGTCTGTCCTGGAATGGCCACGTCCTCAAGGCCTGAGGGCCATACAGCGTTTCCTGGGATTCGCCAATTTCTACCGGCAGTTTATTCCAAACTTCTCATCTCTGATGGCTCCCAACTCTACCCTTACCAAGAAGGGTGTGAACGTCAAGGTGTGGGCTCCAGAGGCAGAGTCCGCATTTATTAACCTCAAGAAAGCCTTCACTTCAGCCTCGATCCTCCATCATCCTGACGTATCTCGTCAGTTTTCATTGGAGGTGGACGCTTCTTCTGTTGGTGCAGGTGCACTTCTGTTCTAGAGGAGCTCCAAAGGAAAGGCAGTAGTATGTGGCTATTACTTGAGACTTTTTTCTTCTGCAGAGCGCAATTACTCTATTGGGGATTGGGAGCTACTGGCCATCAAATTGGCTCTGGAGGACTGGAGACATCTTCTAGAAATTTCTCATATCAACAAGTTTTACAATTTCTACGGATTACCACAGGATGGCAGTGTAACATTCTAACATTAATATCTTTACGTCTTTCACCATTTTAAATAACTGTATAAACCAAAGAAAAAAACAATTCCAATTCCCAAATGCTACATTAAATATCAGTATTCTGATGTAGCGCCGTGAAAATGCGTATGCATCAGAATAAAGCCCATTAGTGGCCGCCGTGAAAAGGCGTATTGGCGGTCACTAACGGGTTAAATTAATATTATAATAAGTATATTGAACAATTTAAGTGTCATTTATTTCACAATAATGATCCTTAATAAAACTTCTCGACACTATAAAAATAACTTGTGGTTATATTGTATAACTCCTGATGAAGCAGGTTCTCCTGCGAAACGCAGAGTTGTCAGATGTTTTTATTTCTTCTGTTTATTTATTTTCTTAAAATAAATAAGTCTGTTTTTTTAACATAAACATTGTGTTAGGAAGCGTCTGTGTCCGTAAGATCGCCATGACGACTGATCTAGCTTCTGGGCGGTTCCGTTTACTTCCTGAGCCTATCACACTTTTCTGTCTTCTTCCTGTCAGGTGTTGGGTGGGGTATTTATAGCTGGCCTCCTCCCTCTTTCTTTGCTTGTGAATTGTCTCCTTTCTTATCTTATCTTATCTGATCAAGCTCTCACTTACCCTGTGCCCTAGACTTCTGGACTTCTTGGAAACTGACCTCGGCTTGTCTCTTGTTAATCAAAATCAGTAAACAAGGGGTTATCTCTCGCGGCTGGTTTTGACCTCTGCTGTACCTGATTTCCACTAGCTCTGTTTTGGACTTTCTGTTTACCCTCTGGCTGTCTGGTTACCTGTTCAAGTATAGCCTGCATTGCACCTCTTATCTTATCCAACACTGAACTCTGTTAGAACAACCTGGGTTATGTGCAGCAAAAACCATCCCGCCTTGCGGTGGGCTCTGGCGATTACCTCAGGGTAACCTTAGATTCTGCCGATCAGAGCTGTGACCGATTTGGGGTTGTGGTTTTACTTGCACGCTTATTCCCGACAGTCCCCAGCAGCCTTTTGGGATTTGCGCAGCTAGGGATTCCATAATAAGATCTTTACACTTGCCCATTTTTCCTGCTTCCAACTCCTCAACTTTAAGAACTGTCTGTTCGTACGTACGTACGTAGGTACGTACGTACGTACGTACGTATATATGTATATATGTATATATATATACATATATATATGTATATACATATATATATATATTCCCCCCCAACTTTAAGAACTGTCTGTTCGTACGTACGTACGTACGTACGTACGTACGTACGTACGTACGTATATATGTATATATATATATACATATATATATATATATATATATATATATATTCCCCCCCAACTTTAAGAACTGTCTGTTCGTACGTACGTACATATGTATATATATATATATATATATATATATATATATTCCCCCCATGATAGGTGGCATTGTAACAAGATGATCAATATTATTCACTTCACCATGCACACGACCGTAATTTTTTTACCCAAGCAATGAGTGCTGGTGTCTTTCTATTCAGGGAAGGAAGGGGAGAATTATGTTTGGAAGCAACAAGGATACTTTGCAAGAGTCAAGTACTGTACTGATGTGTCAATGCCCTGCAAACTACCAGTGTGGAACTGATAATTGTCCACTATGTACAGTATGAGGGTATGTTCACACGGCCTATTTTCAGATGTAATTCGGGCGTTTTACGCCTCGAATTACGCCTGAAAAGATGGCTCCAATGCGTATGCAAACATCTGCCCATTGATTTCAATGGGTTTTACGATGTTCTGTTCAAACGAGGTGTATTTTTACGCGTCGCTGTCAAAAGACGACGCGTAAAAAGACGCCCGCCTCAAAGAAGTGCATGTCATTTCTTGGGACGTAATTGGAGCCGTTTTTCATTGACTTAATTGAAAAACAGCTCCAATTACGTCCGTAATGAACGCCGCAAAAATGCGTGCACTTGCGAAAACGTCTGAAATTCAGGAGCTGTTTTCGCCTGAAA
This sequence comes from Rhinoderma darwinii, assembly GCF_050947455.1. Classification (NCBI taxonomy): domain Eukaryota; kingdom Metazoa; phylum Chordata; class Amphibia; order Anura; family Rhinodermatidae; genus Rhinoderma; species Rhinoderma darwinii. The sequence goes on from NC_134687.1 coordinate 401,036,187, forward strand.
ACAGCCCTGTAATTTAAGACGTATTTTGCGTTGTCGCGTGAACATACCCTAATGGTCACTGCATCTGATCAATACTGTATTTACTTCTCCACTATATGATATTATTACTCAGACGCAGTAAGGTGTATTAATTAGTCAAAGTATGGGGCTCTATTCAATCATGGTACGGGGTATTATTCAGTTATTGTATGCCGCCACTTACCAACCACTATTTTTGAGAGTGCCTTTTCTTATACAAAGCTATAGGAAGAATTTAGAATTTTGTGACAATATCTCCTTAGTGGAAATTTCTCATATCAACAGTTTTGCAATTTCTACGGATTACCACAGGATGGCAGTGTAACATTCTAACATTAATATCTTTACGCCTTTCACCATTTTAAATAACTGTATAAACCAAAGAAAAAAACAATTCCAATTCCCAAATGCTACATTAAATATCAGTATTTTGACAGTATTATTATATGTACATTGTAAATTTCCTATACTGAGGATGGGACAGATAAAATATTCAAAATTAGAAGTGTACTTTCCATTTAATTGATAATATAATAGACTTCAATCCTTTTAGTGATTGAACCCAACTATAAAGCAGGGCTCCCCTACTAAATACAGAAGCCTTAAAAACATATAAGAGGAGCATGCTTTGAAAGGCTGCAAAATTCCTTAAACAATTAATAAAAAGATAGAACTGTCGGTATATCCAGCATTTTAACACTGTTGGATACAGATCAGGAACAAGAAGGCAACAAATCCAGAGGGCAGGACATGGGGGAGAGTCGTGTAAGAAAGCAGGGTTATACACAAGCAGGCTATACAAGATGGAGAGCTTGAAAACTTGCAAATAAGCAAGCTGATACTCAGGCAAAGGACAGGAGAACCTTGCCAGCTTTACATAGATCACCAGTCCAGAATTGATTAGGTGATGGGTGCCATTGCAAAACGGCCTACTCATCTGCGAGGCGTACAGAAGCACCATTGGAATGGAGACCTGTAAGTAACAAATGGTAAATAGAAAACATGGAGAAGAAGGCAGTGTCAGACTGAGGTGCCTAGAACATACCAGGAGATTTGATTCTGGGGAACCTTCCTATAGCTACATGGATATATTAGGCAAGGTTCACATCCGTGGAGCAGATCAAGAAAAAAATGCCGCAAGAAATAGCGCAACACTTGCTTGTTTTTTTTTTAATGACATCATTTGGGTGGTACATATTATTTATTGATTACCCTTTAAAAATAAAAAAATAATAAATAAATAAATAAATATATATAAATATATATGTATATTGGGGGGTTTGGGAATAAATCCATTATTGATTTTTATATTTTTTTAGTGGTATGCACCGTGCGGTATAAGTAAAATTATAACTTTATTCTACAGATCATTATGGTTATCAAATATGTCTAGTTTATTTAATATTATACTACTTTTGCACTCGGGTGTAGCTATGGGTTTTGTTGCTCAAATGTACAGGCGTTCCTAGTTTTAAAGACAACATAGGTATAAGAATATTTTCTGAATATCACCATATTGAACAAAACCCAGTATACCAAGACCAATATTACTAATAATACTACTATACATGAGACCAATAAAACCGCCACACCATGACCACATGCTAAAACCTTCCTAGTGACTGAATAATACCACCATACTGTTAATGAAAAATACCACAACACCATGATCACATATTACGACTACATGGTGACTAAATAATTCCACCATACTGTTACTGAATAATACCCCCAGACCATGACCACATATTACTACCACATAGTGACAGAATAATACCTTCTTAATGTTACTGTATAATAACTCTACATCAAGACCACATATTACCACCACATAGTGAGTGAATAATAGCACCATACTGTTACTGAATAATACCTCCACACCATAACCACATAGTGACTGAATAATACTACCATACTGTTACTGAATAATACCTCCACTCCATAACCACATAGTGAGAAAATAATACTCCATACTGTTACTGAATAAAAACTCCACACCATAACGACATAGTGCCTGAATAATACTACCATAGTGTTACTGAATAATACCTCCACACCATAACCACATAGTGACTGAATAATACTTCATACTGTTACTGAATAACACCTCCACACCATATCCACATAGTGACTGAATAATACTCCATACTGTTACTGAATAATACCTCCACACCATAACCACATAGTGACTAAATAATACTTCATACTGTTACTGAATTATACCTCCACACAATAACCACATAGTGACTGAATAATACTACCATACTGTTACTGAATAATACCTCCACTCCATAACCACATAGTGACAAAATAATACTCCATACTGTTACTGAATAAAACCTCCGCACCATAACCACATAGTGCCTGAATAATACTACCATAGTGTTACTGAATAATACCTCCACACCATAACCACATAGTGACTGAATAATACTTCATACTGTTACTGAATAATACCTCCACACCATTACCACATAGTGACTAAATAACACCCCATACTGTTACTGAATAATACCTCCACACCATAACCACATAGTGACTGAATATTACTTCATACTGTTACTGAATAATACCTCCACACCATATTCACATACTGACTGAATAATACTCCATTCTGTTACTGAATAATACCTCCACACCATAACCACATAGTGACTGAATAATACACCGTACTGTTACTGAATTATACCTCCACACCATAACCACATAGTGACTGAATAATACGTCATACTGTTACTGAAAAATACCTCCACACCATGACCACATAGTGACTAAATAATACCCCATACTGTTACTGAATAATACCGCCACATCATGTAGTGACTGAATAATACCCCCACACTATAACCACATAGTGACTGAATAATACCCCATGCTGTTACTGAATAATACCTCCACACCATAACCACATAGTGACTGAATAATACTTCATACTGTTACTGAATAATACCTCCACACCATATCCACATACTGACTGAATAATACTCCATACTGTTACTGAATAATACCTCCACACCATAACCACATAGTGACTGAATAATACTCCATACTGTTACTGAATAATACCCCCAGACCATGACCACATATTACTACCACATAGTGACAAAATAATACCTTCTTACTGTTACTGTATAATAACTCTACATCAAGACCACATATTACCACCACATAGTGAGTGAATAATAGCACCATACTGTTACTGAATAATACCTCCACACCATAACCACATAGTGACTGAATAATACTACCATACTGTTACTGAATAATACCTCCACTCCATGACCACATAGTGACAAAATAATACTCCATACTGTTACTGAATAAAACCTCCGCACCATAACCACATAGTGCCTGAATAATACTACCATAGTGTTACTGAATAATACCTCCACACCATAACCACATAGTGACTGAATAATACTTCATACTGTTACTGAATAATACCTCCACACCATATACACATAGTGACTGAATAATACTCCATACTGTTACTGAATAATACCTCCACACCATAACCACATAGTGACTGAATAATACTCCATACTTTTACTGAATAATGCCTCTACACCATAACCACATAGTGACTGAATCATACCCCATACTGTTACTGAATAAAACCTCCACACCATGACCACATAGTGACTAAATAATACCCCATACTGTTACTGAATAATACCGCCACATCATGTAGTGACTGAATAATACAACCACACTATAACCACATAGTGACTAAATAATACCCCATACTGTTACTGAATAATACCTCCACACCATAACCACATAGTGACTGAATAATACTTCATACTGCTACTGAATAATACCTCCACACCATATCCACATAGTGACTGAATAATACTCCATACTGTTACTGAATAATACCTCCACACCATAACCACATAGTGACTGAATAATACTCCATACTGTTACTGAATAATACCTCCACACCATTACCACATAGTTCCTGAATAATATCCACATACTTTTACTGAATAATACCCCCACACCATTACCACAGTGACTGAATAATACCGCCACATCATAACCACATAGTGACTGAATAATACCCCCATACTGTTAATGAATAATACTCCCATACTGTTACTGAATAATACCTCCCCACCATAACCACATAGTTCCTGAATAATACTACCAATACCGCCACGGTATAACCACATAGTGACTGAATAATACCCCCATACTGTTAATGAATAATACTCCCATACTGTTACTGAATAATACCTCCACACCATGATCATTTATTATTACTACATAGTGACTGAATAATACCACCATATTGTTACTGAATAATACCTCCACATCATGACCACATATTACCACCACATAGTGTCTGAATAATACCTCCACGCTATGATCGTATATTATTACCATATAGTGTCTGAATAATGCTCTGTTCCAGCACCGTAAGCGTCGCTCGCCAAGGGCTTTTGGCAGGACCTCTTGTGTGTCGGCAGGCTTCTGCATGTTCTCTTCCACTAACAGAGACTTTCTGTTAGTAAAAAAAAACAGCCGTTCGCTCTGTGTGCCGGGCTGATGAAGGGAGCAGTGGCCTAGTTGGGGATTCTCTATCTCCCCAATGGGCCAGTCCGAGTCTGGAAGAAGGTAACAAAGCTGCGGTATGTCTCCCTTCGTGTTTTAGGGAAACAGCAGGGGTTGGAGAGTAGATGGGGAGCAGCAACGAGAGACATCTGATAGGTCAGCACAGCTTCCACATCAAATCAGGAAGAGCCCAAAGTCTCAGTAAGCACATAGAGTGAAAATATACATTCGCAGAAACCAGCAGAAGAAAGGGAAAAGACCCAAAACATATAGGGTATAAATCAGTTACAAAACATTTCTGACTATACTCCTTACTACAACAGCTTAAAGTGTAGCTAAACGTTCGACAAACTTCTGACATGTCATAGTGACATATCAGAAGTTTGTATTGGTGGGGGTCCGAGTATGGAGACCCCCACTAATTGATAGAACGAAGCAGCTGAAGAGTTCGTGTAAGCGCTGGGCTGCTTCGTTTCTGTTCGGCTTTTTCCGGAAATAAATGTATCGGTGTACGGACTCAATAGAAAGTCTATGAGCCCGTACTCCGATGCATCGGCTTTCCGGAAAAAAACGAACAGAAACGAAGCAGCTGAGCGCTCACACGAACGCTTCAGCTGCTTCGTTCTAGCGATTGGTGGGGGTCTCCGTGCTCGGACCCCCACCAATACAAACTTCTGACATGTCACTATGACATGTCAGAAGTTTGTCGAACATTTAGCTACACTTTAAAAAGTAATTGTGATTTTGATTTGGTAACAAAAGACATAGATCCTAACTGTTTTTACTGGATTGGATCACAAAGAGGTGGGCGTATGCAAATGTGCCAAAAGTGGACATTTTCTGGATGTTTTGACAGCATTCCTGGGACCGGGTCCTAAAAATATCCCACGAATGGGGATTTAAATGTTGGGAGGTATTACAATAGGTATGTTTTAACACAACATCTGGAGAGAACAAACTATTATTATTATTATTATTCCAATTTTAGCATTGAGCCTTTATATTCTCTGTATTTCATCCACTTTTGACTTACTTCTGATCCAGTACTATGGGATTTTCTTTATTAAGTATAACATTGGGGCTTATGCACTGTTTCTATCAAACACTATATACACTCATTATGTGCTATTGACTTGGACATGTGTTTTTGATACACTGTCCTGCTGTTATTGCATTTAGATCAGTACAATTGTTCGCTATTTTCCATTGTGGAGTTTCCGACAGTTTTTAATAATATTTTATATTTGTATTCCAATAAAGTTTACAACTATTGCTTCGCTCACATCAGCGTTCAGGTTTTGTTCTTCGGTTCCATCAGACCTTTCCATCAGGGGAACTCCATAACTATTTATTTGACAAATTTACCATAGTGTAAAAAAAATAAAAATATACATAACATTTACAAAAGTTTCAGCACTTTTTTTTTTTAATCAGTATAACAGAAAATACACATAAAAAATATATTGATACAAATACCCCACCCTCAAGCCATACTCCCTTCCCTTGATAGATGGTTATATATATTAAGTCTGTGCAACAAATATTACCAGCAAAAATAACATGATAGTTTTCACTCACATACATGGTTGTAGAAACACCCCTTCCCACCGGAGGGCATAGATAGGCACATATCTGTCCTACAAGCTATAAGGCTGGGTTCACACGACCATGTTACGTCCGTAATGTACGGAACGTATTTCGGCCGGAAGACCCGGACCGAACACACTACAGGGAGCCAGGCTCCTAGCATCGTAGTTATGTACGACGCTAGGAGTCCCTGCCTCTCCGTGGAACTACTGTCCCATACTGAAAACATGATTACAGTACGGGACAGTTGTCCTGCAGAGAGGCAGGGACTCCTAGCATCGTACGTAACTATGATGCTAGGAGCCCGGCTCCCTGCACTGAGTTCGGTCCGGGACATGCGGCCGAAATACGTCCGTCCATTAAGGACGTTAATGTGCTCGTGTGAACCCAGCCTAACAGATTACGATCTTATGATCAGAAGTAACCACAGAAACTTTAATATTAACCTATGGATAAGAAATGTTGGGAGACTTATTAACTACGGGAAGGTCTACCTAACAGAGTCTGTCTTAAAAGCAATCGAGTGTCAAGCAATGCCTGTTTTGGTAAATTAGGTGATATAATCCATTGTCCCCATATGGATTCAGATTTAAAAATACAGCTTCGTTTTAAACGGAAACTGTGACCAGCATTTCACCTATTGAACTCTCCTCACCCATCGCTGGCCACTGCTGTGAAAAGTCTATTGCCGTTATCCCCTCTCCTAAACTCCTCCCCTGACTGTAAATCACGGTCTGCAAACATTTTGCGCCTTTTATGGTAATAATCCGGCAGTCTCGTTTGTTCCTCTTCTTATGAACGCCCACCGCCGAAAACTGGCTTGCCCTGAATGACACAATCTCGTCTGAGATAGCGCTCATGCAGCTCTCATGTATAGTCCGATATCAATCCCTACTTTGTCCGAGCCTCAAATGTAGTTACTGCGCATGCGACGCTATGGTGTCCCATTGTGTGCACGCTCCAGAACAGGATATCTATGCACAAGTGCTAGATTTTGTGTGTGCTGGGGGGAGGTGAGGAGCTGTCAATCAAAAGTAAGGATAATATTTATCAATATGTAAGGATGCACTCCTAAAATTAGCGCTGTAGTGGTGCTGTAGAGGTTCGGGCTGGAAAACCCACACTGAAGATCCAAGGAATAAACCTGAACGCACTCTTGTAATCCTTGATTTTCAAAATAATTTTATTGTATTTAATTCGTAAATTTCGTCATACGATTTTTGGCGATTTCGTTGTGGACGTTTCGGCCCAACCTAGGCCTTTATCACAATCGCTATAGAAAAAATAATAATCATATACTACATATACTGTACAAAGTAATGCATCAAAACACAACAAACAAATGAAAAATAACATTACATATGAAAACAATGTAATTGCAAGATCCTTTTCTAGCAATAGTAAAAGGTACAGAAAATTGCCATAATCAACAATAAATATATGCATCATCATGGTAACGGTAAGTATTATGACAATATATATGTCAAATAAGTATTATGTAGATATCCATAATATGTTCAATTAAATGTAGCTTATATATCATGTTAGGAAAAACTTCTATGAAGATAGAGACAATATAGCTCAAAGAAAACATCATGTCGCTTAATTATGACGATGGGTATTGAAAAGAGGAAATTATATCAAGAAGGGGGTATTACTACTTAGTCACTTGAGACCATACCATAAAATACCGGTGTTACAATGTGCACAGAGTCAAACAAGCAATGCAGAAGAGGAGAAAAAGGTGGGGAAAGGACAGGAACACATGAATGCATAAATGAAAAAAGAACTAAATGATTAACAAGCGAGCATACCTGAATGTAGTGGTACTAATGGTATAGGCTGCAGCGGCGTCTGCCAGACGCTCTAATGTCAGAGTAATGTCTGATGCTGGAGTCCCTACACGAGATGTAGATATAGCCCGGCGATACCGGATATCCGGTATGTGGAACGCAAGTGACACTCCAGCACAAGCGCACTCAGCCTGGCAACAGTGTGTGTTTGAGACGCAAGCTGGATTTAAGATGGATACTAAAGGTCAATGACGCCAAGATGATGTTACGATGCTGTGATAATCAATACAGTACAATAGAATAGTAGGACAGTATATTTATATTAGTTAGGTATATAACTACAGAAATCCTAATGAGTTACATATATAAACGATGTATATGTGGATTAAGCTCAGTGTGATCGTGCATATTATAAAACTATTGAAAAAAGATTATAGTTAATTTTATTATAGTTAATTTTATTATGATAAATATATGAATAGTATGTAGAGTGGTTTCAAATGAATTTTATTAGTAGTGAAGGAAGAAAGAAATAATAATAATAAAACATCTTTATATGAAGTACAATCCAGAAAAGAAGGAGGAGACACATATGGAAAGGGGAAAAAAGGAAACCAAGGAGGAAAAAAAGGGGGAAAAAAAGAGGGGGAAAAAAAGGGGGGGGAAAAAAAGGGTGAACCGGTTTTATGGTACCTGTATCTGGTCATCTAATCGATCTCGTGTTTTTCTAGCGAGCCTGGAAAAAATTAAATATATATTATAAACGAGAATACCAAAAATGAAATGTGAACAATATCTAGGAAAGAAGATCATATTCTCTATTAAGACCTTTAGGAGACAGAGTCTCTAGTGTATGAATCCAGTACGATTCTCTCTTTTTAAGTAAATTGATATGGTTGCCTCCCCTCCTGGGTCTATGTACCTGTTCGATAACTTGAAATTTTAGTTGAGAAAGATTATGATTAAATTTCTCAAAATGGTCCGGAAGGGGTAGCCAAGTTTTTTTGCATCGTATAGTGGATTTATGACTAGACAATCGATCCCTGATGTGTTGTGTGGTCTCACCCACATAGACAAGACCACAAGGACATTTAATTAGATAGATCACAAAATTGGAATCACATGTGAAAAAGCCTTTTATCGAAAAGGTCCTATTACTGTGTGGCTGTTGAATTTTGTCCCCCTTGATAATATTAGAACAACTTGCGCAATGCAAACAGGGAAAAGTGCCGTTACGTTTGGTTTGTAAAAAAGTTTGTCTGGGGACCCTTATAGAACTGCCAATATCAGCTCTAATGAGACGGTCACGAATGTTAGATGATCTTTTGGAGCACATCATCACTGGGTTAGCAAATTCAGTGATTTGAGGATAAGCAGTATGTAATGTTGACCAATGTTTCCGAATGTTCTGGTATAATTTGGGTATTATTGGGTGATACGTGAGTACTAACGGAAATCTATTCTGTTTAGGTTTTTTTATAAGTGATATGGCGCTGTTGGTCGCAAGTGATCTATCTAATTCTTGTGTTAACAATGATTTAGGATAACCTCTCTCCTCAAATTTTGTAGACATTTCTTGTAGTCTAGTAGTTCTAATGTCGATGTTAGAAACAATCCTAGAGACTCTTGTGAACTGTGATCTTGGTAAAGATCGTAACGTGCTCCTTGGATGACTGCTTCTATAATGTAGCAGACTGTTTTTATCCGTAGGTTTGGAATACAAATCAGTGGTCAAAAAACCATCATTATCTTTTGTGATGGTGGTGTCCAAAAAACTAATGCTCTCATCGCTAAAGCTCATGGTAAATTTTAATTCCTCTCTAACCTGATTGATGAAGTTGCAGAAATTATCTAGAGATCCTTGGGGACCATCCCAAATGCAGAAAATGTCGTCGATATATCTGTGCCAGCATATGGCATGTTGTAAAAATAAGGAATTTGTGTATATATATTCTTCCTCAAAGAGAGACATATATGCATTAGCATAAGGTGGAGCTACATTAGAGCCCATGGCTGTCCCGCAAACCTGGACGTAAAAGTCATCACCAAATAGGAAGAAATTTTCATGTAGGATCAGATAAAGTAGTTGAAGGCACAGGGATATTGAATCTGTATTCATCGTGGTTAAATTGAGGAGATGTGTGACCGCTTGAATTCCCTTTTGATGGGTTATTGAAGTGTATAGACTATTAACGTCTAAGGTAACTAGAGTACACGTGGAATTCACCCTTGAGAGCTCATTTATTTTGCTTAGAAAATGACCTGTGTCTAAGATGAAGGATTTTGTAGTTTTGATTAGAGGTGTTAATATTTTCTCAAGAAAAATGGACAACGGTGAAAGAATAGAGTCAGTTGAAGCTACTATGGGTCTGCCAGGTGGATTATGCAGGGATTTGTGGATTTTAGGTAAGATATAAAAAACAGGTGTTATAGGATGAGGGTTCAATAGAAATTTAAATGTCTTATCATCAATTGTGTCCCGTTTTTTGAAATCTTCCAAGATAACAGAAATTTTTGCACGAATTTTGGTTGTTGGGTCGCTATCAATTTTAATGTAGGTATTACCATCAGACAGTTGTCTCTCTATCTCTGTAATATAGTCTTTTTTATCCCACACCACTATCGCTCCGCCTTTATCAGCTGGTTTAATAATGATTTCCTTGTTATTACTTAAAGATTTAAGGGCATCTGATTCAACTCTAGATAAATTATGTTTATGTGGGTATCGTCCCAATCTGTACTCCGCCAGAAGGGATAGGGTGTCCCTCTTAACCAAATCTATGAATGCCTCTGTAGCATGATATATTCTGGGTGGAGAAAAACGACTGCGATTACGTAAGCCTAGTTTATCGATAGATAGTGGTGTGGGGGTAACCGTGGATACAGTAGGATTAATATTAATATTAACATCTGAGAGACCAAAATGTGTTTTCAATCTTAAACTTCTATAAAAACTGTTAAGTTCTTGTTCCAAGGTAAACGAGTTACACGAGGTGGTTGGACAAAAGGATAAACCTTTTTGAAGAACTGAGAGTTCCGCAGAATTCAAGGTATGAGAAGAAGGGGCAGAAGCGCCCAACCCGAAGGTCGAACAGGCGAAGGGAGAAGTCGAGAACCTGGCATACAGACAAGGTCCCAGGTAAGAACTATAACTTGGTGGTGAACATCTCTTCTCATACCTTGAATTCTGCGGAACTCTCAGTTCTTCAAAAAGGTTTATCCTTTTGTCCAACCACCTCGTGTAACTCGTTTACCTTGGAACAAGAACTTAACAGTTTTTATAGAAGTTTAAGATTGAAAACACATTTTGGTCTCTCAGATGTTAATATTAATATTAATCCTACTGTATCCACGGTTACCCCCACACCACTATCTATCGATAAACTAGGCTTACGTAATCGCAGTCGTTTTTCTCCACCCAGAATATATCATGCTACAGAGGCATTCATAGATTTGGTTAAGAGGGACACCCTATCCCTTCTGGCGGAGTACAGATTGGGACGATACCCACATAAACATAATTTATCTAGAGTTGAATCAGATGCCCTTAAATCTTTAAGTAATAACAAGGAAATCATTATTAAACCAGCTGATAAAGGCGGAGCGATAGTGGTGTGGGATAAAAAAGACTATATTACAGAGATAGAGAGACAACTGTCTGATGGTAATACCTACATTAAAATTGATAGCGACCCAACAACCAAAATTCGTGCAAAAATTTCTGTTATCTTGGAAGATTTCAAAAAACGGGACACAATTGATGATAAGACATTTAAATTTCTATTGAACCCTCATCCTATAACACCTGTTTTTTATATCTTACCTAAAATCCACAAATCCCTGCATAATCCACCTGGCAGACCCATAGTAGCTTCAACTGACTCTATTCTTTCACCGTTGTCCATTTTTCTTGAGAAAATATTAACACCTCTAATCAAAACTACAAAATCCTTCATCTTAGACACAGGTCATTTTCTAAGCAAAATAAATGAGCTCTCAAGGGTGAATTCCACGTGTACTCTAGTTACCTTAGACGTTAATAGTCTATACACTTCAATAACCCATCAAAAGGGAATTCAAGCGGTCACACATCTCCTCAATTTAACCACGATGAATACAGATTCAATATCCCTGTGCCTTCAACTACTTTATCTGATCCTACATGAAAATTTCTTCCTATTTGGTGATGACTTTTACGTCCAGGTTTGCGGGACAGCCATGGGCTCTAATGTAGCTCCACCTTATGCTAATGCATATATGTCTCTCTTTGAGGAAGAATATATATACACAAATTCCTTATTTTTACAACATGCCATATGCTGGCACAGATATATCGACGACATTTTCTGCATTTGGGATGGTCCCCAAGGATCTCTAGATAATTTCTGCAACTTCATCAATCAGGTTAGAGAGGAATTAAAATTTACCATGAGCTTTAGCGATGAGAGCATTAGTTTTTTGGACACCACCATCACAAAAGATAATGATGGTTTTTTGACCACTGATTTGTATTCCAAACCTACGGATAAAAACAGTCTGCTACATTATAGAAGCAGTCATCCAAGGAGCACGTTACGATCTTTACCAAGATCACAGTTCACAAGAGTCTCTAGGATTGTTTCTAACATCGACATTAGAACTACTAGACTACAAGAAATGTCTACAAAATTTGAGGAGAGAGGTTATCCTAAATCATTGTTAACACAAGAATTAGATAGATCACTTGCGACCAACAGCGCCATATCACTTATAAAAAAACCTAAACAGAATAGATTTCCGTTAGTACTCACGTATCACCCAATAATACCCAAATTATACCAGAACATTCGGAAACATTGGTCAACATTACATACTGCTTATCCTCAAATCACTGAATTTGCTAACCCAGTGATGATGTGCTCCAAAAGATCATCTAACATTCGTGACCGTCTCATTAGAGCTGATATTGGCAGTTCTATAAGGGTCCCCAGACAAACTTTTTTACAAACCAAACGTAACGGCACTTTTCCCTGTTTGCATTGCGCAAGTTGTTCTAATATTATCAAGGGGGACAAAATTCAACATCCACACAGTAATAGGACCTTTTCGATAAAAGGCTTTTTCACATGTGATTCCAATTTTGTGATCTATCTAATTAAATGTCCTTGTGGTCTTGTCTATGTGGGTGAGACCACACAACACATCAGGGATCGATTGTCTAGTCATAAATCCACTATACGATGCAAAAAAACTTGGCTACCCCTTCCGGACCATTTTGAGAAATTTAATCATAATCTTTCTCAACTAAAATTTCAAGTTATCGAACAGGTACATAGACCCAGGAGGGGAGGCAACCATATCAATTTACTTAAAAAGAGAGAATCGTACTGGATTCATACACTAGAGACTCTGTCTCCTAAAGGTCTTAATAGAGAATATGATCTTCTTTCCTAGATATTGTTCACATTTCATTTTTGGTATTCTCGTTTATAATATATATTTAATTTTTTCCAGGCTCGCTAGAAAAACACGAGATCGATTAGATGACCAGATACAGGTACCATAAAACCGGTTCACCCTTTTTTTCCCCCCCCTTTTTTTCCCCCTCTTTTTTCCCCCTTTTTTTCCTCCTTGGTTTCCTTTTTTCCCCTTTCCATATGTGTCTCCTCCTTCTTTTCTGGATTGTACTTCATATAAAGATGTTTTATTATTATTATTTCTTTCTTCCTTCACTACTAATAAAATTCATTTGAAACCACTCTACATACTATTCATATATTTATCATAATAAAATTAACTATAATAAAATTAACTATAATCTTTTTTCAATAGTTTTATAATATGCACGATCACACTGAGCTTAATCCACATATACATCGTTTATATATGTAACTCATTAGGATTTCTGTAGTTATATACCTAACTAATATAAATATACTGTCCTACTATTCTATTGTACTGTATTGATTATCACAGCATCGTAACATCATCTTGGCGTCATTGACCTTTAGTATCCATCTTAAATCCAGCTTGCGTCTCAAACACACACTGTTGCCAGGCTGAGTGCGCTTGTGCTGGAGTGTCACTTGCGTTCCACATACCGGATATCCGGTATCGCCGGGCTATATCTACATCTCGTGTAGGGACTCCAGCATCAGACATTACTCTGACATTAGAGCGTCTGGCAGACGCCGCTGCAGCCTATACCATTAGTACCACTACATTCAGGTATGCTCGCTTGTTAATCATTTAGTTCTTTTTTCATTTATGCATTCATGTGTTCCTGTCCTTTCCCCACCTTTTTCTCCTCTTCTGCATTGCTTGTTTGACTCTGTGCACATTGTAACACCGGTATTTTATGGTATGGTCTCAAGTGACTAAGTAGTAATACCCCCTTCTTGATATAATTTCCTCTTTTCAATACCCATCGTCATAATTAAGCGACATGATGTTTTCTTTGAGCTATATTGTCTCTATCTTCATAGAAGTTTTTCCTAACATGATATATAAGCTACATTTAATTGAACATATTATGGATATCTACATAATACTTATTTGACATATATATTGTCATAATACTTACCGTTACCATGATGATGCATATATTTATTGTTGATTATGGCAATTTTCTGTACCTTTTACTATTGCTAGAAAAGGATCTTGCAATTACATTGTTTTCATATGTAATGTTATTTTTCATTTGTTTGTTGTGTTTTGATGCATTACTTTGTACAGTATATGTAGTATATGATTATTATTTTTTCTATAGCGATTGTGATAAAGGCCTAGGTTGGGCCGAAACGTCCACAACGAAATCGCCAAAAATCGTATGACGAAATTTACGAATTAAATACAATAAAATTATTTTGAAAATCAAGGATTACAAGAGTGCGTTCAGGTTTAATCAAAAGTAAGGAGGCGGGATAAACTCGGAAAGGCTTGAAGAATGAAGATATGACTCTTTTCAAAAATTGAATACTAAATTTACAGAGCCTACTTAAAAGATAAATAAAGGTTACATAAAACTTATTTTTCAACTACTTCCACCAGGTACTGCTGCTTTAATAGGTGAAATGCTAGTGACCGGTTCCCCTCACGTATACCCCTTTTCCTAATTCATCTTTGAAGTAAACTTCCGTATTGTGGGGGGACTGGTTTGAATCCTGTGAGCGGATATAACTAGAAGAGAGACCCCAACAGTTGGCGGGAATTGAAACATATTATATTAAAAAATTGCCAACGGCAAAAAAAACCTTCTTTCCCAACTGTATGATATAGTAAAAATAAATAACTTTATTGTGCTTTTTTAAGCAAATGACTAACCACAGAAATGTTTGTTTAAAAGTTAATATATATCTCCTCCGTTGGTAAATGGTAACGGGCAGTGCTACTTTGTAGATCAGTGTAGAAGGTCAATGGGCCGGCGGCTGCAGAACGCCAAGGCCAACTTTTTTTTTTTTGCATCAAAGACCATCAGCGGAGGTATACATTTGTTTAAAATAAGAGTGTCAGAGCCCCCCCGACATGTTTCGCTACACGAGGTAGCGTCCTCAGGGGTACCGGGGCTAATGATAGCGCGCCGAAAATATCCCGTACTAATTTCATATCCGGAAGACACTGCAGATCCGAAGACAGCCAGTCATAGCCTGTCAATACAGGCAATCCTGTGAGCTGCAATCAATTTTCGGGCTCGATTATAATGGCCTCTAAATTCCTAGTAAACTGCAAGCATCTAGTTCCTGATCGCCAAATAACCCTAATAAACTGATTTTGAGCTGGGAAGTTTACTGTATATACATTCCTAATAATATCTAGCACCTTTGCAGTTGATCCAGTGTAATTTTTTGTAAGATCTCAAAACTTTTTTTTACATGTTAGACATTAATCCAAGTTAACTGTAGACAATTATGTAACTCTTCAAGAAGGGGTGTAGCTAAGCGGGGGCAGGCGGGGCATGTGCCCCAGGCGCAACTGGGAGGGAAGGTAGGGGGGTGCCGGGCTGGACGCGGATACAGTTAAATACTACTCCTGGATCGGAATCCCCCCTGATGTCACTATCCATATATGGACAGTGACGTCAGGGGTTCCTCCTCCAGGAGAGGAATCCTCCCAACCATCCCGGATGGCCTGGGGTATGTCCCGCAGTCAACTGTATCTACAGTTGAACCCAATGCTGAAGCAAGGAACCGTCAGCTCTCTGCTTCAGCATTAGTTCAGAGTGGAGGAGCAGAAGGAGGAGCAGAGGTGACGTCAGTGGCTCCTCTGAAGCCGAATGCCCGTTGCCGACGCTCTGGCAGGGGATTCCGCTCCAGGAGTAGCACCTGACGTCACTGTTCATATATGAACAGTAGCATCTAGGCGGAATCCCCGCCTATGCTCTGGCTGGGGATTCCCCTCCAGGAGTAACCACTGACGTCACTGTCCATATATGCGCAGGGGGAGGGGGTAGCGCTATCTACAGAGACGGTGGCGCGATCTTCACGGGGTGTGGCACAATCTATATGGGCACTGTGGCACTATATAGGAGCACTATCTACAGGGTACACTGGTGCTATCTACGTGGGTACTGTGGGCACTATCTACATGGGTGCTGTGGCACAATCTACGTGGGCACTGGCACTAGGGGCATTATACTGTATTGGTACAGCTAATGCAGCATTATACTGTGTGGGGTCATCTGTGTGGGCTTTATACTGTGTGGGTGCATCTATGGGGGCATTATAATGTATGGTGGCAGGCTGCAACTATGGGGGCATTATACTGTGTGGGGGCAGCTAGAGGACATTATACTGTGTTGCTACGCATGCCACATGGTTGTTCCTCTTTGTGATACTTGAAAGTTGGGAGGTATGGAGGAATCCCTGGCTAAAGCATTGCCGACGCTCTTCCCGGGGATTGCACTCCTGGAGAAGCCCCTGATGTCACTATCCATATATGGACAGTGGCTTCCGGGGCTCCACTAGGGAGCTCCAATGGCACTATGTACAGGGAGGGGGGGGGGGCGGTGTAGTGCTATTATGCAGGAGAATGTGTGTGCCACTATCTACACGAGGGGAGAGTGGCAATATCTACAAGGGGAGGCTGTGTGGCACTAATTACAGGGGGGTTGTCAGTATCTACAAGGGGCTGTGTGTGGAACTATGTGCAAAGGGACGTGTGGTGTGTGGCACTATCTACAAAATGATGCTGTTCATTATTTCACAATATATTCTCAATAGCCTTCGTTATACAATCTGATTTAGTCGGGCACTGACCTCTTAATTATTTTCTTTTAATTTATAGTTATGTTAACTTCCTTATAGAACTATATCGCTTGTAAAATGTACAAATGTTTTTAAGCTAGAGTTACATGGAAAAAAAAAGAGAAGAAAAATTACATCTCTTTGATTGGTAAGGAAAGCAAACATGGCGACGGGGAAGGAGATGTCATGAAAGAGGTTTGGGGGGGGGGATTAAGCGAAACTGAACCTAGCTACACCTCTTCTTTAAGCTTCTCAGGACGTTCCATAAACAGGGTCTGAAAATTGACTATTACAAAAACTGAAAGCTTGTAAATTTAATGTCTGAACTTTTCTTAAGGGGAACTCTTTTTTGTAACAATAGGTACAATTCTAAATTTTGTTCCCGCTTCTCATTTTTACATTTATAATGAAACTGTACAGTATGCATATTTTTATGTCTTTGCCAAGTTACAGTTACTTCAAAATGTGTAGCTTGTCATTTAACTTGCTATTGACAATAATATTTCTCAGGCTGAAATACAAATTGCTTAAAAAGACTATAGCATCTTCTTTTTTCTTGATTAAAGTATACCTCCTATTTTATTTTACTAGATTTTTCTTTTATAAATCAATATTGCGTGTAAATTTATGAAAATTCATAATATATATTATTAGGCTGGATTCACATGGTGCGTTTTTGTTGCGTTCTTAGCATGCGTATTTTTGTTTTGGTAGATAATCTCCTATGTCTCTCAATGGGGGTTCAACAACCAAAACAAAAACAAAAAAATGCATGCTAAAAACGGACCATGTGAACCCAGCCTTAAAGAAGCACTACACATTTTTTTTAATTTCCCCCTCCATTTGTACATTTGTGTTTTAGTGGGGTGCTGTGTGCAGAAATACTTACCGATACGTGTATCATGTCGTTTTCGGGTCCAGCGCTGCCCATGTGTTCTTCATTCTGACCTAGTCTGAAATTACTGTACTTTTGAGAAAACTGGAACTCAGGCTCTCAATGCATTCCTATGGAGCCTCGTTATGACTCCCATACGTGGAGTGCTTCTTTACTCTAAGGCTTTACAATTCCTTATTTTTAATTTGGGTTGTTTAGTGCCGTTGTTTTGTGATTGTCCTGTGGTTTTAATTGGGGTTTTATGAACTTTTCAACACTTTATTGACGTACTTCCTTTCAATAATCAGGGTGCTAGTGGCTGACCCGCGGTTTTTTAAAGCGATCATGTATCAGAAATTCCAACATGTTGTTTAGCCAGTGGTGCGGGAAAGCCAATAAAAAAAAATAGGAGCAAAACAGTTACAAATAGCATTGCCTCTTCTACCTTAATTGGAGGTTTTGTACCTCTATGTTCACATACAAAACAACCATTCATTAATCTGAGAAATCGGTCTTAGCACAGCAGGACAGGACTTCTCCAGCCAGCAGTGATGTTGAGATGCTGGAGGTCTCCTTCCCCCTGCCTCACTGACCCAACTGCTGTTTGTATGTAATGCTGTCTGCCATTAGCTGGTGAAAGGTGAACATGTTCCATGCAATGTTCAACGTTCACAAGCAGATGGCAAACAGCATTACATACAGACTGTCTATTGTGCAACAGCCTGAGGAGAAGAGCTGCTGGGATGAGCTAGTAGGAGTGAGGGTACAAGGGGGAGGTTTTAACCCCATAAGTAGCTCCTTGTGTACACCCCTGTCTACAGTTGCTTAATGAGGATTTTTTTTTTAATGTTTTTTTATAACGTCATGGAGAATAATAAAAAAAAAAATCAAAAATGTTTTAAAAAGATACTTAACATATAAACGTAAATTAAACAGTAGGTAATTTTCCTTTAATAGATTTCCATTAACATATTTCAAGTTTATTATTTACAGGCTGCACTGAAACATCAATATGGACTCATAGTTCATATTGTGGTTTTTATCTCTGGGATAGATGAGGGGTGAAAAAAATGGATTCTTACGTTTTTTCATTTGGTTTTTGTATAATTTAATGAAAGAATACAGAGTGAAAAATAAATGCAAGCATGGACTAATGGGCTGAATATGCCTCTATATTTACAATGAAAGAATTATGTTGTAACTAAGTACAATTACTTTCATTGAGAACTCAATTTATTCTAGATATTTTAAAGATTGATTTTATGTATAGGTTTCCCTGTTGTGGTTGACTGTGCATCTCAAACTTATTTAAAATATGCATTAGTTCATATTATTCCCTGACAGTTTAATCATGTAATTTTAATTTAATATACATTGTTTGTGCTCATCTTAGACCTTCAATAAATCTTTCAGTTTATTTATGCCAAAAGTGTTGTCGAGTGTTGATTAAATGTGATGCTCAGTGTGGCTGCTTCTCTAAACGAACAGAAATGCAACCTCTGTGCATGAATGCATATATCACAAACACAGGTTTGGCAATGTTTGACTACAAATATATGGCAATTTTAAATGCTATGCTTTGAAAGGGTTTTTTTTTTAAATAAAAGATCAATCAGTGTGTTTTCTGCAACTTTATAATTAGTTTTCATTAAAAATTATGTTTTACTTTTTGAGATACAGCTGCTCTGTATTCTGTATACAGAGCAGCTGTATCGTGCGCTAAGACCTGAATCCGTCAGGTCCGCGGGACTGATGGTTTTATTGTCGGCAAGTCCTGTGTCTCTCTGACACGCAGGATCGAGCTGCTATTGATCACATCTAAGTTCATAACTTAGATGTAATAGATTACAGGTGCCTCACGTAACTACCTATTGCTGTTTATCTGCGTACCATACTTTAACTGTTTTATTGCCGTTTAGGTTTGTACCGAACTGTTTCTTGACCACATCTCTGCCTCACATAACTACCTGTTGCTATTTATCTGTGTACCAAACCAGGACAGTGACTTGATTACTCTTGTTGTTTGCAGCCTCCTGCCTGATCCTTTCAGCCACTGGACAAATTTGCCACTCTCCCTCACAATATCTATTTCATGCACAATGAGGATGGAGCACTGTACATTGATTTCTTTGTACAGAGCTCCACTTTTTTTGTCTTGTCCATGGGAGAGGCATGTAACTAACCCTTGACGCTCTTTATTTGTGCCCTTGAAGTCAGCCAAGTCGGATCGAATTTTGGGAGCCTATATGTGACAAAAAGGGGTAATATTAAATGATCAGTGTAGTTAAAGGGGCTGTCTCATTATAGACATTAATGGCATATGGCTAGGATATCCCATCTAAGTTCATTCCGTAGGGATCTGATCACTGTAACAGTTGGATGTCGCTATAACGAAGAGGCATCGGTAAAAGGAAACTGCCATTCCACTTTGTTTACTGTCCTAGTGATATATACCATCAAGGTCTTTAATGAGACAATCACTCTTAAGATTGTAAATGTTTCATAAAATCCTGTCCAACAAGTGCAGATGTGTTCCCACACCTAATGACCTAGAGGGCTAAAAAGTGACAATCACTGTGAGGGCCATCTTATGGTGCCCACAGAGGATATCATTTATTTCACCTACACAGGTTCTGTTCAAGGAGAGACAGAGAAGAGAAGCCATTAGACTACAATTCCTTTATTCAGTAAAATAGGACAGAGCACTCTATGTCTAGAATCCTACACAATCATTAACCTGGAGAAGGCAACTGCAAAGAAATCAAACTGACTTCTGCCGTGTCCCTGACCCATGTGTGCAACACATGGTGGCCATATACGGCCCCTGAGAATAGCTTTCATAGTTTCACACAAGTTAGGATGGGAGGGAGTTTGGGGAGAAGCAAGGATACTACTTTGTGCCCACTAAGACAGGTAGATGGCACCTGGTATGGGCTTAAGTACATTTCCAAGAGTCCTACACTGATTTAGACTTAAATTCTTAGCTAGAATTTGTCATAACCCTAGGACCTTGAATTACTGTAGAAGTAATGGCAATATGTATGGTAATGAGCACCTGTGTTGAATACTGAAGATATAAAGTTTATGTGATGGCACTTTTTAGATACTACTCAAGCTACTTTAGCACTACCATGGGCACTAAGTAGTAGGTGGGTTGATTTATGTCATATTTCTTCTTTTATTGTGGATATTTTGTGTATCTTTACTACTCTACAAAGTGTAGAGCAGGGGTAGGCAAACTTTTTTGTATGGCGTGCCAAAAAAACAAAAACAAATCAATGATGAAGTACTCAGTGTGCCATGCAAACATAAAAGTCATATAAGACAAACTGTTACTATGTATGTAACATAAACCAATTAATCAGGTAATTAAACTTACATTTCAGTGTGACGCTTGTCCCTGAGTTTCTTTGCAAAGATCATCCATCAGGTTACTGAACACCAGCTGAGGGGGTCGGTGCAGATAGGAGAGACTTCAGCTGCTGAGCACCAGCTTGAGGGGGGCATGTAGGAGAGACCGCGGCTACTGAACACCGGATTTGGGGGGCGCACATAGCAGAGACCACTGCTACTGAACACGAGCTTGGCGTGGGTGCACAGAGGAGAGACCATGCTACAAAACATCAGCTTGGGGGTGCACATAGGAGAGCTACAAACTTTTTAATTTACAAAGCTGTTACTGTCTTGATCACCAGGAGAGAGTAGCGCTTCATTATGCACTTGTCGAAGTTGACCACCGGGAGACAGAGAAGTGCTGCATTATGTGCTTGTAAAGTGTTCGGCAGTGACAAACAAATTAAGCACTTCTCTCGCACCTGATCATCAGCACAATGAAGCGCTGATCTCTGGCTTTGTCCAGTGCTGCCAAGCACACAATGATGCAGGTCATCGGGAGAGGAAAGTGTTCCAGCAAACTATGCCCCAAGTGCCGACAGTGGCATCGGTGCCATAGGTTGCTGACCCGTGGTGTAGCGACTGGGGAAGTCCAGTGAAAGCTATGGGCCTGACCACACTGTGAAAGCAAATTGCTGCAAAAATGTATCTGCCACAATTTCCCTGAAGCATCTGTGCTTTTCAGACCTGCAGACCTACGTAGTGGCGTAGCTATAGGGGTCGCAGCGGTCGCAGTTCTGACCGGGCCCCTAAGCCTGTTTTCTAACTAAATCTTCTGTTCCGTGAAGCCGGCACTTCCTGGTTACGGTCACATGGTACACTTAGTGTACCATGTGACCGTGTTGTCACGTGACACGGCTTCCAGACAGAGCAGAAGAGTCGGTGAGGAGGACTCCAGGTAAGCTGCAGTGTAATGTAATGTATTGTGTTGTAACGTTATGTATTGTAATGTAATGTAATATGTTGTGATGCCTTGTAATGTATTGTGTTGTTTGCGGTGGAGAGGGGGGGGGCGTTAAATCACAGCCCCCCCTCCTCCACCGCAAACTGCACAATACAACACAATATAGTATAGTACACATGAGTGTATGAGAGCGGGGCTGCGGCTGTGTAATACAGTCACTGCCCCGCTCCTGAGTCCTGACATGTGCGCACCGTCAGGATGATGTGATGCGGCCGGCGCTGCACTAATGAGCGTCGGCACTGAAGACAGAACATGGTGGGCGCGCTACAAAACACCCCCATGTTCTGTCCTCAATGCCTGAACCGCCGCTCATTAGTGCAGCGCCGGCCGCATCTCCTCATGCTGACCGCGCGCGCGCACTTATATCAGGAGCGGGGCAATGGCTGTATTACACAGCCGCAGCCCTGCTCTATAACGGCGGAGATCAGAGAAACCGCTCATCTCCACCGCTATTCTCCTGAATGCTGCGATCAAAGCTGACTGCAGCATTCAGGGGAAAATGAGAAGGGGGGATGCCCCTGGATCGCGTCACAGGGAATTCCTGTGACACGATTAAGGGACATACCATATATGGGCAGACAGGCCAGGGTCTATTGGAGGACCCCAGGGCTGTCCTACCATATTTCCTGTTGTTAGGGCATACTGAGGTATATCCTAACAACTGCCTTTGTACTATCAGTACACAGGCTAATGTACTAGCATATAGCTATAGGCCAGTACATTGAAGTTTAAAAATAAAGTAAAAACAAGTAATGTTAAATAAAAAAAATACACATACACCTTTTTTATTATAAACATTAAAATAAGTCTCAATACATAAAACATACACATAATCGGTATTGGCGCGCCCGTAATAACCTGCACAACTATTTTTTTGCATCATTTATGATGTGTACTCTGTAAAAAAATAATATAAAAATTGCTTTCTATCACTTAGGCCCCATTCACACGACTGTGCCCGCAATCACGGGCAATTGCGGGCACGGCCGGCCGTCGACTGCCACCCACATTTTCGGGCCGTGCTCCCATACAAAGTATGGGAGAACGGCCCGCAAAATGCAAAAGGACGGACATGTTACATAATTTTCGGAACATTTCTACGGCACGGACACCCATCCGTAGCGCTACAGAAATGTGTCCGCGCTCAATGAAAGTGAATGGAGGTTATTTACGGTCATGTGCATGGGGCCTAATTGTGAGGCACAAGGTGCGATGATAAATTTAACCCCCATGTGCCTCACATTAATAGTAATTAACCCCATCATGTACCTTACATATTAACCCATTATGACTGAGAAACATGATGGGGTTAATTACTATTAATGTGAGGCACATGGAGGTTAAATTCATCATCGCACCTTGTGCCTCACATCAGAAAATGGAAGAACTTTTTTTATTTTTTATTACTGTTGGCAAAGTAAACGAAGTATCGGTATCGAAGTCCAAATTTTGGTATCGTGACATCCCTACACTGTGGGTCGCGTCCCCCTGGGGGTTCGTGAGTCACTCACCGAGGTCCCGGTTCCAATCAATGCTGGAGCAAGGAGCTGATATCTCCTTGATCCAGCATTCCCTGTGCCGTGAGCGGCTCGACGCAGGCAGGCGGGATGTAGCGACATCATCGCACCTGCCTGCGCTGAGTCACTCATAGGCGAAGGATCCTCCACTCGATGTGGGAACGGGGATAGGTAAGTAATTATGCACATATGGGGGCATTATACTTTTATGGGGGGCTGATATTGTGGGGGGGCATTATACTGTATGGGGGGCTGATATGGGGAGCATTATACGGTATGGGGCTATTATGGGGGGGGGCAGTATACGTTATGGGGCATTATACTGTTTGGGGGCATCTATGGGAGCATTAACTGTGTGGGGGCATTATACTATGGGGGCTGTTGGGCAAGGCGTCTGGGCATAGGAGCGTGCAGGGGTCTGATGATGATGGTGGTGCTGGGGAGGGGTAGGGGGGCCCAAGCTGAATTCTTGCACCCGGGCCCATGAGCCTTTAGCTACGCCCCTGGACCTACGAGTTATTAAGGGAGTGCTCCTGCAGCAAATGGAGCATTTTCAATAATACCATTATAATACAGAATTGTTCTACATGCAGTTCCTTAGTTTATTTAAAATGACTCCCTCATGAAACTTCATCTTAACATACAAGAGTAACGTAATTAAAAGAAAACAGATTATTAATTAAAACTTATCCTTGAGCTGCAAGGGGAATTTACATATTCTTAGTCTTTTCTGAAAGAAGATAAGAACCCACTAATATATTATTATACAATATATTGCAATTATAAAATGATGATGATCTCAATATGCATAATCAGAGCATACAGTAAATGAACCCCATCGGAATACTTCAAACAACATTTTGTTGCAAAACTTATGGTAATTTAAAATCTGGCTAGATTGAAAGATGTTGAAGAATTAATGAGAAATAAATATTTCCTTTATATAAGGAACTAGGATAAGTTTGGTATAACTTTGTTATCATTTTGATAGCATTATTCATTTCCAAACCATTAATGTTTTTTTGCCTCACAGGAATAAATGAACAGAATATATATGCAAGCAATAAGATAAAGAATGTGTTGCTCTTTGTTTGATTATGTAAATGTTGACTCTGACCTAACGTTACCCATACTTATCATAACACATGAATCATAAAATGCAACCTGGCATGAACAAGCAATAGATTTTGGTTGTAATTTTAGTGAGTAAACATTAAGTTAACAGAGCATGTAAAGAGCAACATTTTGGAAGTGACCCAATCGCTTTACCATGTTCTCATGCTACTTTAGTCACTTTCATTTAAAAAAACAAAAAACGGCAAAGTAAACAGAGCCCATAAACACACATTGCTCTATGCATTGTATACAATGGCGGATTATCAT